>NC_057797.1:585398545-585408021 GCF_018294505.1 Triticum aestivum | reverse complement strand
CTGTCCGGCGCGGGCCGGACACGTCCGGTGCGCGGCGGATCTGATTTTTAGGGTTTCGGGGGGAAGAAGAACCGAAATTTCGGGAGTGGGTCTTTGAATAGGCATAGGAGGAGCTAGGAGAGTCCAAATGAGGTGCGGTTTCCGGCCACGCGATCATGATCGAACGCTCTAGATGATGGAGAGGGTTTTGGCGGGTTTTGGGCCAAATTGGAGGGGTGTTGGTCTGCAACACACACGAGGCCTTTTCGGTCCCTCGGTTAACCGTTGGAGCATCAAACGAAGTCCAAATGGTACGAAACTTGACAGGCGGTCTACGGTAGTAAACCAAGGCCGCTTGGCAAGTCTCGGTTCAATCCGGAAATGTTTAACCCCCACACACGGAAGAAAGGTAGAAAGGGCCACCGGAGGAGATAGGAGCACCGGAATGCAAAACGGACAACGGGGAAAATGCTCGGGTGCATGAGACGAACACATATGCAAATGCAATGCACATGATGACATGATATGGGATGCATGACAACGACAATAACACACGGAGACAGAAACCCGAACCCGAGTAAATAAAATAACTTAGTGCCGGAAACGGCAAGAGTTGGAGTACATATTAGGTAAATTACATCCGGGGTGTTACACCACTCCACCACTACGAAAGGATCTCGTCCCGAGATCTAGGACTGGAAGAACGCCGGGTACATAGAACGGAGGTGATCCTCGCGTTCCCAGGTGGCTTCACGGTCAGAATGGTGTGACCACTTGACTTTGAGGAATTTGATTGACTTATTGCGAGTCTTGCGTTCAGTCTCTTCAAGAATAGCAATGGGGTGCTCACGATAAGAGAGATCTTCTTGGAGATCAATGTCTTCGAAGTTGACGGTGCGGTCAGGATTCTTGAAGCACTTGCGGAGCTGAGAGACATGGAACACGTCGTGCACATTTGCAAAGTTTGCAGGAAGCTCGAGTTGATAGGCGAGATCGCCTCTCTTGCTAACGATCTTGAAAGGACCCATGTATCTAGGGGCAAGCTTCCCTTTGATACTGAAGCAACGAGTACCTTTCATTGGAGAGATGCGGAGGTAAACATGGTCTCCGATCTCGAAAGCCAAATCATGGTGCTTACTATCATAGTAGCTCTTCTGGCGCGATTGCGCTGCTTTAAGGTTATCACGAATGACTTTACACATTTCTTGTGCCTCTGTGATTAAGTCATTTCCCAAAAGTTGACGTTCACCGGTTTCAGACCAGTTGAGTGGAGTACGGCACTTCCTGCCATACAGAATTTCGAATGGGGCCTTGCCCGAAATTGCTTGAAAACTGTTGTTGTAGGAGAATTCAGCATATGGAAGACAATCTTCCGACTTCATGCCGAAGGAGATCACACAAGCCCTGAGCATATCTTCAAGAATCTGATTGACACGCTCGACTTGACCGCTAGTTTGAGGATGGAAAGCTGTGCTAAAGCGGATGTTGGTGCCCATGGCCTTCTGAAAAGACTCCCAAAACTTGGAGGTAAAGATGCTGCCACGGTCTAAAGAGATCACTTGTGGAATACCGTGCAGCGAGACAATTCGAGAGGTATACAGCTCCGCCAATTGAGCTGCAGTGGTAGATTCTTTGATAGGCAGAAAGTGAGCCACTTTAGTGAGTTTGTCGATGACAATGAATATAGCATCATTGCCACGCTTGGACTTTGGAAACCCAGTCACAAAGTCCATCTCAATGTGGCCAAACTTCCATTCTGGAATGGCAAGAGGTTGGAGGAGACCAGCTGGCCTTTGGTGTTCTGCCTTCACTCTTCTGCAGACATCACACTCATTCACGAACTGAGCAATCTCGCGCTTCATTTGAGTCCACCAATAAGCCTGCTTGAGGTCTTGATACATCTTCGTACTCCCAGGGTGGATGGAGAGGAGTGAATTGTGAGCCTTGTTCATGATCACTTTACGAAGGTCACCTTTGGGCACAACAATACGATCCTCGAAGAAGAGAGTATCCTTGTCATCAAGGCGGTAGCACTTGTACTTGGGTTAACTCTTGGCAATCCCAATCTTCACCTTCTTCACCATAGCATCAAGAAGTTGAGCCTCGCGAATCCGATCTTCCAAGGTAGGAGAGACTTGAAGGTTGGCGAGGAAACCTTGAGGAACAACTTGCAAATTGAGTTTGCGGAAAGCTTCACAAAGCTCGGCTTGATAAGGCTTGATAATCAGACTGTTGCAGTAAGCCTTCCTGCTCAATGCGTCAGCAATCACATTGGCCTTGCCTGGAGTATACTCGATACTCAGATTATACTCTTGAATCATTTCGACCCAACGAGTTTGCCTGAGGTTGAGATTAGGCTGAGTGAAGATGTACTTGAGACTCTTGTGGTCAGTGAAGATGTCCACTTTTCTTTCCAATAAGAGATGTCTCCAAGTCAAAAGGGCATGCACAACTGCCGCCAACTCGAGGTCATGAGTGGGGTAGTTCTTCTCGTTGGGCTTCAACTGGCGAGAGGTATAAGCCACAACTTTCTTCTCTTGCATCAACACTACACCAAGACCTTGAAGAGAGGCATCGCAGAAGACCTCGAACGGTTTGGATTCATCAGGAGGAGTCAGAACTGGAGCAGTGACCAATTTCTCTTTCAAAGTGTTGAAAGCGATGTCACATTCCGGAGACCAAACGTACTTGACATGCTTCTGGAGAAGGTTTGAAAGAGGCTTCGTGATCTTAGAAACGTTCTCAACGAACCTTCGACAGTAGCTTGCGAGACCAAGGAAGCTACGGAGTTGCTTCACGTTCTGATGTGGTTCCCAATTCACAATTGCAGACACCTTCTCAGGATTCACCGCAATGCCCTTGGCAGAGATGATATGCCCAAGATATAGAACCTCATCGAGCCAAAACTCGCACTTTGAGAACTTGGCGTAGATATGATGTTCCCTGAGCTTATCGAGCACCAAACGCAAGCTTATCGAGCACCAAATGCAAGTGCTTGGCATGATCTTCCTTGTTCTTCGAAAAGACCAGAATGTCGTCGAGATAGACCAAAACAAAGTCATTTGTGTAGGCATTGAAGATGAAGTTCATCATGCGAGAGAAAGTCGGAGGAGCGTTGACGAGGCCAAAAGACATGACGGTGTATTCATATGAACCATAGCTTGTTCTGAAAGCCGTCTTGGGAATATCTTGCTCACGGATTCGAATCTGGTGATAACCCATACGGAGATCAAGCTTGGAGAATACTTGGGCACCTTTCAGTTGTTCAAACAACTCATTGATGTTGGGAAGTGGGTATTTGTTCTTGATAGTCTTCTTGTTCAATGGACGGTAGTCAACACAAAGTCGGTCTGTTCCATCCTTCTTCTTCCCAAAAAGTACTCCACAACCCCACAGAGAGGAACTAGGTCGGATGAGACCCATACGCTCTTGAATATCGAGTTGCTTCTTCAGATCCTTCAACTCTTCAGGTCCGAGCTTGTAGGGACGCTTGCAAACCGGTTCCGTGCCAGGCTCAAGATCGATGACGAATTCAACTGGCCGGTGCGGAGGCATTCCTGGAAGCTCTTCTGGAAAGACGTCTTGATATTCGCAAACGACTGGAATTCGCGAGATGGCATCCAGTTCACCCTTCTCATTGAGAGAAAACAGACGGATGGTATCATCACGAGCGGCAAAGACAATTACATCCTCAGACGAATGAGTCAATTGAATCTGCCTGGCGGCACAATCAAGATGCGCCTTATGCTTAGAAAGCCAATCCATTCCAAGAATAAGATCAATATCTGAGTCGCCCAGAACAATAGGAGAAGCTAGAAATTTGTAGTCGCCCAACGTGATAGTAACATCCGGGACGCAGGTATTAGCTGTCATTTGCTTGCCCGGTGACACGATTTGCAAGGAACTTTGCAGATACCGATAATCGCACTCATACTTTGATGCAAAAGGTTTGGAAATGAAACAATGCGATGCACCAGTGTCAAAAAGAACTTCTGCATGAACATCGTTAACAGGAAGGTTACCCATGATGACATCTGACGAGTCCTCTACCTGAGCTACATTCACCATGTTGACCTTGGCGTGTTTGGGGTTATGCTTGACCACAGCTATACTTGTCAATCTCACAAGAGGAGGAGGGAGGCGCCTCTGATTGAAGCATTTGTTGGCATAGTGGCCCTTCTGTTGGCACTTGTTGCACGTGACCTCTGAATGCGGACGGTGATACGGAGCACTCGATCTTGAAGCTTGAGACGAAGTCTTGTTCTGAAAGCCACGGTTGGGTGGGTGGGAAGATCCACTGCCACCTTTGCTCTTCTGTTGATACGGCTGACGGAACGGAGGAGGAGGAAGCCAATACTTCTGCTGCTTGGCCACTTGAGTAGAGGAAGAAGGAGTAGCATCTCTGACTCGCTTCTTGGAGGCATCACACTTCAGTTGAGCAGCCTCTTGCTTCAATGCCATGTTGTAGAACTCATCGTACCTCAAGGGCTCAAAGAGAACAAGAGCTAGCTGGATTTCTTCTCTGAGACCACCCCTGAACTGGTATATCACGCTCTTCTCGTTAGGGACATCCTGCTTAGCAAAACGGGCGAGCTTCTGAAACAACTTGTTGCAGTCATAGACAGTCATAGAGCCTTGCTTCAGGTTGCGGAATTACTCACGCTTGCTTTCAACCACGCTCTGAGGAATATGATGAGCTTTGAAGTCTTGACGGAATTCATCCCAGGTAATCACACGGCCTCCTCTGGAATCTTTGTACTGCTGAAACCATTCTGCAGCTTGGTCTTTGAGTTGGAAGGAAGTGAACTTGACAAAGTCCTTAGGCCTGATGTTACTGCACTCGAAATGCTTGCACAAGTCCACGAGCCAATCGTTAGCATCAGTTGCCTCAACACAATTGCTGAAGGTCTTTGGCTGGTTAGCAAGGAACTGGTTGAGTGTAGCAAAGTGATTCTGATTGTTGCCCTGGTTGCCTTGGTTTCCTTGGTTCGCTTGGTTGCGCTCTTGAAGAATTTGCATGATCAACTGCGTGTTTGCATTGGTAGCGGCCATCACAGCTTGCCATGCCTCCGGAGGAGGAGGTGGTGGTGGCGGATCAGGATTCAGAGTCGTGCGCGTTGGAGGAGCCATCCTGAAGAGGTTGACATCCATTAGCACATTGATAGATAAAATTGAAGCTGAATCCAACGGGATGAAATTGCAACATACAGTCTTCACATTCGAACAAAATGAACGAATGCATTCCAATTGAAATGGTCACATATCCATAAATTGAGAAGCCACTTAGAATTTAGGTAGAGGAATAAAATCAACAAGGTACGGAGCAAGAACGAATACTCGGTAAAGATCACCCAATCTCAAACCAAATATCCGTGGAAGAAGAACTAGAGCTACAAGAATTCCCACCTATGAAACTCCCGAACCTTTCCGGTTATGCAATCAGGTGTTGGGGATACAGGGGAAGCATAATATCTCACCCAAATCTAGCAAATCCTACATCCAGCTGTATCCATCCTTCAACACAAAACCGAGAAAACTTCGGAAATCGTCTACCTCAACCTTCGAAAAGCATCCGTTATACAAGTTATGGCAATACTCCTGAACTCCCGCCCAGTACTGGGTGGCGTCGAGGTTATCTCACCAACAACTACATAAAAGAGATTTTCGATGTCGGCGAACTAAACTCAGGTATTCCAGGACTACAATGATAAAATTGTGACAACAACACCTCAGAGCTCAACTCCCCGGGACACTGCCACAACCCCTAAATGACAGGAGGCACCAAGAACAATGTTCTCGTCACAAATCAATCGGAACGATTCCAAGATACCCGCGTGATCCTAAAAAAAATTAGTGAAATTTGAGAAGAGAAGAGTCAAAACTCTATGTCAGGATGCCTTACCAGAGCGATGAAGGGACTTGGGAGTAAAAAGAATTCCTAAACTCTCCGATATATAATTCCTAAATGAGTCAAAACATTTTTCTAGACTCAACAACGGCTGCTAAATACGATCAAGCAGTGGGGGCTCCTAAGGTTGGGGAAGGCTCTGATTACCAACTTGTAACGCCCTTGATGCGGCTATAGCTCCTACGTGTCGAAGCACGACTTAGAGGCATAACCGCATTGAAAGCAATGTCGCAAGTAAGGTAATCTTCACAACAACCCATGTAAATATATAATAAGGGGAAAGGTAGATAGTTGGCTTACACTCGCCACGTCAAACAAAGTACATAAATAGCATTACATCATCCAATCACTCATGGTCCGACTACGGTACCAAAATAAAAGATCAACCCAACATGCGACACGGTCCCGATCGCCCCAACTGGGCACCACTACTGATCATCAGGGAAAGACACATAGTAACGGCGTGAGTCTTCGTCGAACTCCCACTTGAGCTCAAGCGCATCATCTAGAACGGAGTCATCAGGCCCTGCATCTGGTTTGGAAGTAATCTGTGAGCCACGGGGACTCAGCAATCTCGCACCCTCGCGATCAAGACTATTTAAGCTTATAGGTAAGACAAGGTAATATGTGGAGCTGCAGCAAGCGACTAGCATATATGGTGGCTAACCTGTTCGCAAAAGAGAGTGAGAAGAGAAGGCAAAGCACGAACGAAGAACTAGAGAACAAACTATGGCAAGCATTACTCCAACACCGTGTTCACTTCCCGGACTCCGGCAAGAAGAGACCATCATGGTAACACACACAGTTGATTCATTTTAATTAAGTTAAGGTTCAAGTTATCTACAACCGGACATTAACAAATTCCCATCTACCCATAACTGCAGGCATGGCTTTCGAAAGTTCAAATCCCTGCAGGGGAGTCCCAACTTAGCCCATGACAAGCTCTCACAGTCAACAAAGGATATACCTTCTCCCGAGACATTCCGATCAGACTCGGTATCCCGGTTCTACAAGACAACTTTGACAAGTTAAAACAAAACCAGCAACACCGCCCGAATGTGCCAACAAATCCCGATAGGAGCTGCACATATCTCGTTCTCAGGGCACACTCAGATGAGCGCTCCATACAACTACAACCAAACCTCAAGTTTCCCCGAGGGGGCGCTGCATAGGACTCTAGTTTGGAGCAACACTCAGAGGAGCACTAGCCCGGGGGGGTTTAAATAAGATGACCCTCGGGCTCCAGAAACCCAAGGGAAAAGAGGCTAGGTGGCAAATGGTAAAGCCAAGGTTGGGCATTGCTGGAAGAGTTTTATTCAAGGCGATTTTTCAAGGGGTTCCCATTATTACCCAACCGCGTAAGGAACACAAAATCCGGGAACATAGCACCAATATGACGGAAACTAGGGCGGCAAGAGTGGAACAAAACACTAGGCAAAAGGCCGAGCCTTCCACCCTTTACCAAGTATATAGATGCATTTAAGATAACAAGATAATATAGTGATATCCCAACAAGAAAATAATGTTCCAACAAGGAACGATCTCCAATCTTCACCTGCAACTAGCAATGCTATAAGAGGGGCTGAGCAAAGCGGTAATATAGCCAATCAATGGTTTGCTAGGACATGGTGGGTTAGAGGTTTGACATGGAAATTTGGGAGGCATGATAGGCAAGTGGTAGGCATCATAGCATAGGCATAGCAAAAGAGCGAGCATCTAGCAAAGCAAAGATAGAAGTGATTTCGAGGGTATGATCATCTTGCCTGCAAATTTTTCAGAGTTGACTGGATCCTCGAAAGCAAACTCAACGGGCTCCTCGTTAGCGAACTCGTCTCCTGGCTCTACCCAAACAAGACAAACAAGCAAAAGGAATACAATCAACCACGTGCAAAGCTCAAACAAATGATGCAAATATGGTATGCTATGCGGGATGCGATATGTGATGCATATGCAAGATTTGACAAGGAATGATTGAACCTGGCCTCAACATGGAAATCCAAGAGTGCCACTGGAAAGGTGAGGTTATTTCGGTCGAAATCGATATAAAGATCACCGGAATCGGATGCACGGTTTGGAAATGGCAAGCCAAACAAATATGGCACTGGTCTGCGATAAACAGCAAGTAGCCATCTAAATGCATCAAGATAAATATGCTACGCCACTCAAACATGGCAAAAAAATACATGGCAGGGATCCATTCATGATGCTTGACAAAAGATGAACACTGAGCTACTGCCAATTCATCCATTAACAGGTTCAAACAAGCATGGCAAAAGTGCAATTGATAAACAGGTTTCAGACTTAGTGAAATTAACACAAGCCTGGAATTTCAGATCAGGTAGCACACTTTGGAGCAATAAAACTATATGCTACTGGAACTTAACATGGAAAAATAAAGCATGGCATGGAGCTACTCAAAGAGCTTAACGAAAGTCCCTTAGTGACCTTGGGCCAAAAGGGGTCAGAAAATACAATTGCAAGCATGTGAACATGGCAAAAACATAATCAGATCACAGACTTAGCGAAAAACTGGAGCATTCAAATATGATAACAAGTAGGCATGTTTACGAGCTCGATGCACTCACTACAGAGCAAGACATGACAATCTAAGCAAACACCCATCAACAATACATATTATATAAGCTAGACATGGCAAGAACAGCAACATAGCATGCACGGATCAACAATAACATCCTCGGCAAAATCGCTAACAAGTAGACAATCTGCCAGGAATTACGAATTAGCAAAAATAGAGCTTGATTGACTCAAGCTAGGGTGCTCCATAATTGCAAACAAAGACATGGATGGATATAGCACTACAATATTAACAAATCATCCTTACTGATCATCCTCAAAAGAGGCATGGATCACTAGGAAACAACATGAACATATGGCATATTGATAAAAACAGATCAAGGACTTAGTGAAATTGCTAAGTCCCTGAAATCAGCATTAACGAATGCACCACTTTGCAAGCTTGTGCTAGTCACCACACATATCACAAAAATACATGGATAGCACCTTTGTAAAGATGGCAAAGCATATAACAAAACACATGCAGAGCTCAGGAGCATATCATGCACACATTAATCATGGCAAAAATGACAAATAGCTATTTGGTGCAGCAGATCTGAGAATTATCTCAAATAGCTCTCTTCCAATATCATTTCGGGCATCAAGATGAGCTCAAATCAAAATGATGTAGTGAGATGAAATGATGTACTCTCTGAGTCGAACATTTTGATATGCTACACGCCCAAAACGGAGCTACAGATGCGGAGATATAGCATGATGAAAAATGCAATTTATCTAGGGTTTCGGGAGAAAGTCAACCGAGAGAAAATTCCCACATCTAGATCCGGCGCGGATTTCGAGGATCGCCGGGGTACTGTAGCACGAGCTCGCCGAAGATGGACTTGCCGTGGAGGAGAGGCCGGTCGGTGAGGGCGGTCGGCGCCGGAGTGCGGTTGCTGGAGCGCGGCGCGGTGCCGGGCGGCAGAAGCGGTGCGGTGGGACGGCACCGGGGCGAGGAGGTGGCGTTGGGCGGAGATGGCGCCACGGTGGCGCTGGCCGGCGAGGCGGCTCGGCC
>NC_057797.1:585313485-585398282 GCF_018294505.1 Triticum aestivum | reverse complement strand
CGGGGCACGCGCGGTGCAGCCGGGCCAGGAGGGCCCCGCCTGGGCCCGGGCGGGCCGGCGACGCGGTGGCGGCGTAGTGGGACTCGGGGCACCACGTGGCGCTTCCTGATTGGCTGGAGGCGGCGGCGGACAGTGTCCGGCGCGGGCCGGACACGTCCGGTGCGTGGCGGATCTGATTTTTAGGGTTTCGGGGGGAAGAAGAACCGAAATTTCGGGAGTGGGTCTTTAAATAGGCATAGGAGGAGCTAGGAGAGTCCAAATGAGGTGCGGTTTTCGGCCACGTGATCATGATCGAATGCTCTAGATGATGGAGAGGGTTTTGGTGGGTTTTGGGCCAAATTGGAGGGGTGTTGGGCTGCAACACACACGAGGCCTTTTCGGTCCCTCGGTTAACCGTTGGAGCATCAAACGAAGTCCAAATGGTACGAAACTTGACATGCGGTCTACCGGTAGTAAACCAAGGCCGCTTGGCAAGTATCGGTCCAATCCGGAGATGTTTAACCCCCACACACGAAAGAAAGGTAGAAAGGGCCACCGGAGGAGATAGGAGCACTGGAATGCAAAACGGACAACGGGGAAAATGCTCGGATGCATGAGATGAACACATATGCAAATGCAATGCACATGATGACATGATATGAGATGCATGACAATGACAAGAACACACGGAGACAAAAACCCGAACCCGAGGAAATAAAATAACTTTGTGCCGGAAACGGCAAGAGTTGGAGTACATATTAGGTAAATTACATCCGGGGTGTTACAATTCCACCTATAGTGTTATATCCATGGCTCACGCTCATATATTGTGTGAAGATTGAAAATTATGAAACAATTGCTTGGCTTGTCATCGGGGTTGTGCATGATTTGAATATTTTGTGTGGTGAAGATAGAGCATAGCCAGACTATATGATTTTGTAGGGATAACTTTCTTTGGCCATGTTATTTTGAGAAGACATAATTGCTTAGTTAGTATGCTTGAAGTATTATTATTTTTATGTCAATATTAAACTTTTGTCTTGAATCTTTCGGATCTGAATATTCATACCACAATTAAGAAGAATTACATTGAAATTATGCCAACTAGCATTCGACATCAAAAATTCTTTCTTTTATAATTTACCTACTCGAGGACGAGCAGGAATTAAGATTGGGGATGCTGATACGTGTCCAGCTTGTCTATAATTTTTGATTGCTCCATGCTATATTATCTACTGTTTTGAATGTTTATGGGCTTTATTATACACTTTTATATCATTTTTGGGACTAGCCTCTTAACCCAGAGCCCAGTGCCAGTTTCTGTTTTTACCCTGTTTTAGGGTTTCGAAGAAAAGGAAAATTAAACGGAGTCCAATTGGCGTGAAACTTCACGGAACTCATTTTTGGAAGGAAAGAAGCCCAGAAGACTTGGAGTGCACGTCGGGGGATCTGCGAGGAGGTCACGAGGTAGGGGTGCGCCCTCCACCCTCGTGAGCCCCTCGTGGCCCCCCTGACGTACTTTTTCTGCCTATATCTCTCCATATAGCCTAAAAACATCTGTGAGCACAATAGATCGGGAGTTCCGCCGCCAGAAGCCTCTGTAGCCACCGAAAGCCAATCTAGACCCGTTCCGGCACCCTGCCGGAGGGGGCAATCCTTCTCTGGTGGCCATCTTCATCATCTCGGTGCTCTCCATGACGAGGAGGGAGTAGTTCTCCCTCGGGGCTGAGGGTATGTACCAGTAGCTATGTGTTTGATCTCTCTCTCTCTCTCTCGTGTTCTTGATTTGGCACGATCTTGATGTATCGCGAGCTTTGCTATTATAGTTGGATCCTATGATGTTTCTTCCCCCCTCTACTCTCTTGTAATGAATTGAGTTTCCCCTTTGAAGTTATCTTATCGGATTGAGTCTTTATAGATTTGAGAACACTTGATGTATGCCTTGCCGTGGATATCTGTGGTGACAATGGGATATCACGTGATTCACTTTATGTATGTTTTGGTGATCAACTTGCGGGTTCCGCCCATGAACCTATGCATAGGGGTTGGCACATGTTTTCGTCGTGATTCTCCGGTAGAACTTTGGGGCACTCTTTGAGGTCCTTTGTGTTGGTTGAATAGATGAATCTGAGATTGTGTGTGTTGGAAATATGCCCTAGAGGCAATAATAAAATGGTTATTATTGTATTTCCTTGTTCATGATAATTGTCTATTGTTCATGCTATAATTGTATTAACCGGAAACCGTAATACATGTGTGAATACATAGACCACAACATGTCCCTAGTAAGCCTCTAGTTGACTAGCTCGTTGATCAATAGATGGTCATGGTTTCCTGACCATGGACATTGGATGTCATTGATAACGGGATCACATCATTAGGAGAATGATGTGATGGACAAGACCCAATCCTAAGCCCAGCACAAGATCGTATAGTTCGTGTGCTAAAGCTTTTCTAATGTCAAGTATCATTTCCTTAGACCATGAGATTGTGCAACTCCCGGATACCGTAGGAATGCTTTGGGTGTACCAAATGCCACAATGTAACTAGGTGGCTATAAAGGTGCACTACGGGTATCTCCGAAACTGTCTGTTGGGTTGGCACGAATCGAGACCGGGATTTGTCACTCCTTGTAAACGGAGAGGTATATCTGGGCCCACTCGGTAGGACATCATCATAATGTGCACAATGTGACCAAGGAGTTGATCACGGGATGATGTGTTACGGAACGAGTAAAGAGACTTGCTGGTAATGAGATTGAACAAGGTATCGGGATACCGACGATCGAATCTCGGGCAAGTACTATACCGGTAGACAAAGGGAATTGTATACGGGATTGACTGAATCCTTGACATCGTGGTTCATCCGATGAGATCATCGTGGAACATGTGGGAGCCAATATGGGTATCCAGATCCCGCTGTTGGTTGTTGACCAGAGAGATGTCTCTGTCATGTCTGCATTATTCCCGAGCCCGTAGGGGTCTACACACTTAAGGTTTGATGACGCTAGGGTTATAGGGAAAGTATGTACGCGGTTACTGAATGTTGTTTGAAGTCTTGGATGAGATCCCGGACATCACGAGGAGTTCCGGAATGGTCCGGAGGTGAAGATTGATATATTGGACGAAGGGTTTTGGAGTCCGAAAGTGTTCCGGAGGTACCGGGTGATGACCAGCATGACCGAAAGGTGTTTCGGGAGCCCCGACAAGTGTTGGGGGGGCTTCATGGGCCAAGGGAAGGGGGCAAACCAGCCCACTAAGGGGTTGTGCGCCCCCCTCACCTATTCCCACGTGACCAGGGGGTTTGGGGCACCCCATCTAGGGTTCCCACCTCCTGGCTTGGGGGCCAACTCACCCAAGGGGGAGATCCCATCTGCCCTGGCCGCCCCCCCCCTAGGGGAAACCCTAGGGCGCCTCCCCTTGCCCTTGCCCCTATATATAGTGGAGGTTTTGGGGTTGCACAACACACGAGTCTCTCTCTCCCAAGGCGCAGCCCTACCTCTCTCCCTCCTCGTCTCTCGTAGTGCTTGGCGAAGCCCTGCTGGAGTACCGCGCTCCTCCACCACCACCACGCCGTCGTGCTGCTGCTGGACGGAGTCTTCCCCAACCTCTCCCTCTCTCCTTGCTGGATCAAGGCATGGGAGACGTCACCGGGCTGCACATGTGTTGAACGCGGAGGCGCCGTTGTTCGGCGCTTAGATCGGAATCGACAGCGATCTGAATCGCTACGAGTACGACTACCTCATCTGCGTTCTAGTACCGCTTCCGCTTAGCGATCTACAAGGGTATGTATATGCACTCCCCTTCCCCTCGTTGCTAGATTACTCCATAGATTGATCTTGGTGATGCGTAGAAAATTTTAAATTTCTGCTACGATCCCCAATAGTGGCATCATGAACTAGGTCTATGCATAGATTCTATGCACGAGTAGAACACAAAGTAGTTGTGGGCGATGATTTGTTCAATTTGCTTGCCGTTACTAGTCTTATCTTGATTCAGCGGCATTGTTGGATGAAGCGGCCCGGACCGACCTTACACGTACACTTATGTGAGACAGGTTCCACCGACTGACATGCACTTGATGCATAAGGTGGCTGGCGGGTGTCTGTCTCTCCCACTTTAGTCGGATCGGATTCGATGAAAAGGGTCCTTATGAAGGGTAAATAGCAATTGGCATATCACCGTTGTGGTTTTGCGTAGGTAAGAAACGTTCTTGCTAGAAACCCATAGCAGCCACATAAAACATGCAACAACAATTAGAGGACGTCTAACTTGTTTTTGCAGGGTATGCTATGTGATGTGATATGGCCAAAAGGATGTGATGAATGATATATGTGATGTATGAGATTGATCATGTTCTTGTAATAGGAATCACAACTTGCATGTCGGATGAGTATGACAACCGGCAGGAGCCATAGGAGTTGTCTTAATTTATTTATGACCTGCATGTCAATGAAAACGCCATGTAATTACTTTACTTTATTGCTAACCATTAGCCATAGTAGTAGAAGTAATAGTTGGTGAGGCTACTTCATGAAGACACGATGATGGAGATCATGATGATGCAGATCATGGTGTCATGCCGGTGAAGATGGTGTTCATGCCGCGCCTCGAAGATGGAGATCAAAGGCGCAAGATGATATTGGTCATATCATGTCACTTTATGATTTGCATGTGATGTTTGTCATGTTTACATCTTATTTGCTTAGAACGACGGTAGCATAAATAAGATGATCCCTCGCAATAATTTCAAGAAAGTGTTCCCCCTAACTGTGCACCGTTGCTAAGGTCCATTGTTCTGAAGCACCACGTGATGATCGAGTGTGATAGGTTCTAACGTTCGCATACAACGGGTGTAAGCCAGATTTACACACGCAATACACTTAGGTTAACTTGACGAGCCTAGCATGTACAGACATGGCCTCGGAACACGGAAGACCAAAAGGTCGAACATGAGTCGTATAGTGGATACGATCAACATGAAGATGTTCACCGATGATGACTAGTCCGTCTCACGTGATGATCGGACACGGCCTAGTTGACTCGGATCATGTATCACTTAGATGACTAGAGGGATGTCTATCTAAGTGGGAGTTCATTGAATAATTTGATTAGATGAACTTAATTATCATGAACATAGTCAAAAGGTCTTTGCAAATTATGCCATAGCTCACGCTTTGGTTCTACTGTTTTAGATATGTTTCTAGAGAAAATTTAGTTGAGAGTTGACAGTAGCAATTATGCGGACTAGGTCCGTGAACTGAGGATTGTCCTCATTGCTGCACAGAAGGGTTATGTCCTTAATGCACTGCTCAGTGTGTTGAACCTCGAGCATCGTCTGTAGATGTTGGGAAACATCTGACATACATGTTTTGATGACTACGTGATAGTTCAGTACGTAATACTAACGGTTTAGAATTGTGGCACCAAAGACGTTTTTGAAACGTCGCAGAACATATGAGATGTTCCAAAGACTGAAATTGGAATTTCAGACTAGTGCCCACGTCAAGAGGTATGAGACCTCTGACAAGTTTCTTAACCCTGCAAACTAAGGGAGAAAAACTCAATCATTGAGGATATGCTCAGATTGTCTGAGTACTGCAATTGCTTGAATCGAGTGGGAGTTAATCTTCCAGATGAGATAGTGATGGTTCTCCATAGTCACTGCCACCAAGCTATTGGAGCTTCATGATGAACTATAACATATCAGGGATAAACATGATGATCCTTGAGCAACTCGCGATGTTTGACACCGTGAAAGTAGAAATCAAGTAGGAGCATCAATTGTTGATGGTTAAACCACTAGTTTCAAGAAGGGCAAGGGAAAGAAGGGATACTTCATGAGACGGCAAATCAGTTGCTGCTCTAGTGAAGAAACCCAAGGTTGAACCAAACCCGAGAATAAGTGCTTCTATAATGAGGGGAACGGTCACTAAAGCAGAACTACCCTAGATACTTGGTAGATGAGAAGGCTGGCAAGGTCGACAGAAGTATTTTGGATATACATCTTATTATTGTGTACTTTACTAGTACTCCTAGTAGCACCAGGGTAATAAATACCGGTTCGGTTGCTAAGCGTTAGTAACTCGAAATAAAAGGCTGTGGAGACTAGCTAAAGGTGAGATGACGATATGTGTTGGAAGTGTTTCCATGCTTGATGTGATCAAACATCGCACGCTCCCTCTACCATCGGGATTGGTGTTAAACCGAAATAATTGTTATTTGGTGTTTGCGTTGAGCATAGACATGATTGGATTATGTTTATCGCCACACGGTTATTCATTTAAGGAGAATAATGGTTACTCTGTTTATTTGAATAATACCTTCAATGGTCTTGCACCTAAAATGAATGGTTTATTGAATCTCGATCGTAGTAATACACATGTTCATGCCAAAAGATATAAGATAGTAATGATAGTACCACGTACTTGTGGCACTGCCATTTGAGTCATGTTGGTATAAAACGCATGAAGAAGCTCCATGTTGATGGATCTTTGGACTCACTCGTTTTTGAAAAGATTGAGACATGCGAACCATGTCTATTGGTAGATATGCATGAAGAAACTCCATGCAGATGGATCGTTTGGACTCACTTGATT
This sequence comes from Triticum aestivum, assembly GCF_018294505.1. NCBI lineage: Eukaryota > Viridiplantae > Streptophyta > Magnoliopsida > Poales > Poaceae > Triticum > Triticum aestivum. The sequence goes on along the minus strand of NC_057797.1, from coordinate 585,391,705 downwards.
TTGAATCACTTGAGACATGCAAATCATACCACATGGGCAAGATGACTGAAAGGCCTCATTTTCAGTAAGATGGAACAAGAAAGCCACTTGTTGGAAGTAATACATTTTGATGTGTGCAATCCAATGAGTGCTGAGGCAGGCAGTGGATATCATTAAGTTCTTACTTCACAGATGATTTGAGTAGATACTGAGTATATTTACTTGATGAAACACAAGTCTGAATTATTGAAAGGTTTAAGTAATTTCAGAGTGAAGTTGAAGATCGTCATGACAAGATGATAAAATGTCTATGATATGATCATAGAGATGAATATCTGAGTTACGAGTTTGGCACACAATTAAGACATTGTGGAAATTGTTTCACAACTAATACCGCCTGGGCCACCATAGTGTGATGGTGTGTCCGAACATCACAACTGCACCCTATTGGATATGGTGCATACCATGATGTCTCTTATCGAATTACCACTATTGTTTACGGGTTAGGCATTAGAGACAACCGCACTCACTTTAAATAGGGCACCACACAATACCGTTGAGACGACACCGTATGAACTATGGTTTAGAGAAACCTAAGCTGTCGTTTCTTAAAAGTTTGGGGCTGCGATGCTTATGTGAAAAAGTTTCACGCTGATAAGCTCGAACCCAAAGCAGATAAATGCATCTTCATAGAATACCCAAAAATAGTTGGGAATACCTCCTATTTCAGATCCGGGAGAAAAAGTAATTGTTTCTAGAAACGGGTCCTTTCTCGAGGAAAAGTTTCTCTCGAAAGAATTGAGTGGGAGGATGGTGGAGACTTGATGAGGTTATTGAACAGTCACTTCAACTAGTGTGTAGAAGGGCACAGGAAGTTGTTCCTGTGGCACCTACACCAATTGAAGTGGAAGCTTATGATAGTGATTCTGAAACTTCGGATCAAGTCACTACCAAACCTCATAGGTCGACAAGGATGCATACTACTTCAGAGTGGTACGTAATCCTATCTTGGAAGTCATGTTGCTAGACAACAATGAACCTACAAGCTATGGAGAAGTGATGGTGGGCCCAGATTCCAAAGAATGGCTCGAGGCCATAAAATCCGAGAGAGGATCCATGTATAAAAGAAAGTATAGACTTTGAAAGAACCACTTGATGGTCGTAAGGCTGTTGGGTGCAGATGGATTTTAAAAGGAAGACAGACAATGATGGTAAGTGTCACCATTAAGAAAGCTCGACTTGTCGTTAAGATGTTTCTCGACAAGTTCAAGGAGTTGACTACGATGAGACTTTCTCACTCGTAGCGATGCTAAGAGTCTGTTGGAATTATGTTAGTAGTTACTGCAGTATTTATGAAATCTTGCAGATAGGATGTAAAAAACATTGTTTCCTCGACATTTTTCTTGAGGAAAGGGTGTATGTGATACAACTAGAAGGTTTTGTCAATCCTGAAAGATGCTGACAAGTATGCAAAGCTCTAGCAATCCTTCTAAGGACTGGAGTAAGCATCTCGGAGTTGGAATGTACGCTTTGATGAGATGATCAAAGATTTTGGGTTTATACAAAGTTTATGAGAAACTTGTATTTCCAAAGAAGTGAGTGGGAGCACTATAGAATTTTTGATCAGTATATGTTGTTAACATATTGTTGATCAAAAATGATGTAGAATTTCTGGAAAGCATGCAGGGCTATTTGAAAAGTGTTTTTCAATGGAAAATCTGTATTAAGCCACTTGAACATTGAGCATCAAGATCTATAAGGATAGATAAAAAACGCTTAATAGTACTTTCGAATGAATACATACCGTGACAAGATTTTGAAGGAGTTCAAAATAGATCAGCAAAGAAGGAGTTCTTAGCTGTGTTACAAGGTGTGAATATTGAGTAAGACTCAAGACCTGACCACGGCAGAAGAGAGAGAAAGGACGAAGGTCGTCCCCTATGCTTTAGACGTAGGCTCTACAGTATGCTATGCTGTGTATTGCACCTGAAGTGTGCCTTGCCATGAGTCAGTCAAGGGGTACAAGAGTGATCCAGGAATGGATCACACGACAGCGGTCGAACTTATCCTTAGTAACTAGTGGGCTAAGGAATTTTCTCGATTATGGACGTGGTAAAAGAGTTCGTCGTAAAGGGTTATGTCAATGCAAACTTTGACACTAATCCGGGTGACTCTGAGTAGTAAACCGGATTCGTATAGTAGAACAGTTATTTGGAATAGCTCCAAGTAGCACGTGGTAGCTGCATCTACAAGATGACATAGAGATTTGTAAAGCACACATGGATCTAAAAGGTTCAGACTCATTAACTAATAAACCTCTCTCACAAGCAAGATATGAACAAACCCCATGGGTGTTGGATTCATTGCAATCACATAGTGATGTGAACTAGATTATTGACTCTAGTGCAAGTGGGAGACTGTTGGAAATATGCCCTAGAGGCAATAATAAAATGGTTATTATTGTATTTCCTTGTTCATGATAATTGTCTATTGTTCATGCTATAATTGTATTAACCGGAAACCATAATACATGTGTGAATACATAGACCACAACATGTCCCAAGTAAGCCTCTAGTTGACTAGCTCGTTGATCAATAGATGGTCATGGTTTCCTCACTATGGACATTGGATGTCATTGATAACGGGATCACATCATTAGGAGAATGATGTGATGGACAAGACCCAATCCTAAGCCTAGCACAAGATCGTATAGTTCGTGTGCTAAAGCTTTTCTAATGTCAAGTATCATTTCCTTAGACCATGAGATTGTGCAACTCCCGGATACCGTAGGAATGCTTTGGGTGTACCAAACGCCACAATGTAACTAGGTGGCTATAAAGGTGAACTATGGGTATCTCCGAAAGTGTCTATTGGGTTGGCACGAATCGAGACTGGGATTTGTCACTCCGAGTAAACGGAGAGGTATCTCTGGGCCCACTCAGCAGGACATCGTCATAATGTGCACAATGTGACCAAGGATTTGATCACGGGATGATGTGTTACAGAACGAGTAAAGAGACTTGCCGGTAACAAGATTGAACAAATTATCGGGATACCGACGATCGAATCTCGGGCAAGTACTATGCCAGTAGACAAAGGGAATTGTATACGGGATTGACTGAATCCTTGACATCGTGGTTCATCCGATGAGATCATTGTGGAACATGTGGGAGCCAACATGGGTATCCAGATCCCGCTGTTGGTTATTGACCAGAGAGATGTCTCGGTCATGTCTGCATTATTCTCGAGCCTGTAGGGTCTACACACTTAAGGTTCGATGACACTAGGGTTATAGGGAAAGTATGTACTATATTCTCTGACTTTTATGAAAAGATTTGTGAGGTTTTCATGGACGACTTTTCTGTCTATGGTTCCTCTTTTGATGATTGCTTGAGCAATCTTGATCGAGTTTTGCAGAGATGTGAAGAAACTAATCTTGTCTTGAATTGGGAAAAGTGCCACTTTATGGTTAATGAAGGTTTTATTTTGGGGCACAAAGTTTCTGAAAGAGGTATTGAAGTTGATAAAGCCAAGGTTGATGCTATTGAAAAGATGCCATGTCCCAAGGACATCAAAGGTATAAGAAGTTTCCTTGGTCATGCTGGATTTTATAGGAGGTTCATTAAGGATTTCTCAAAAATTTCTTGGCCTCTGACTAATTTATTGCAAAAAGATATACCATTTGTCTTTGATGATGATTGTGTAGAAGCATTTGAAATACTTAAGAAAGCATTAGTCTCGGCACCTGTTGTTCAGCCACCTGATTGGAACCTACCCTTTGAAATTATGTGTCATGCTAGTGATTATGCTGTAGGTGCTGTTCTAGGGCAAAGAGTTGATAAGAAATTAAATGTTATTCATTATGCTAGTAAGACTCTAGACAATGCTCAAAGAAATTATGCTACTACTGAAAAAGAACTCTTAGCAGTTGTATTTGCTTGTGATAAGTTCAGATCTTATATTGTTGATTCTAAAGTAACTATTCAAACTGATCATGCTGCTATTAAATATCTTATGGAAAAGAAAGATGCTAAACCTAGACTTATTAGATGGGCTCTCTTGCTACAAGAATTTGAATTGCATATTGTTGATAGAAAGGGAGCTGAGGACCCCGTTGCAGACAACCTGTCTAGGTTAGAAAATATTCTTGATGACCCACTACCTATTAATGATAGCTTTCCTGATGAACAATTAAATGTTATAAGTACTTCTCGTAGTACTCCATGGTATGCTGATTACGCTAATTATATTGTTGCTAAATTTGTACCACCTAGCTTCACATACCAGCAAAAGAAAAAGTTCTTCTATGATTTAAGACATTACTTTTGGGATGACCCACATCTTTATAAGGAAGGAGTAGATGGTGTTATTAGACGTTGTGTACCTGAGCATGAACATGAACAGATCCTACGCAAGTGTCATTCCGAGTCTTATGGAGGACACCACGCTGGAGATAGAACTGCACATAAGGTATTGCAATCTGGTTTTTATTGGCCTACTCTCTTCAAGGACGCCCATAAGTTTGTCTTGTCTTGTGATGAATGTCAAATAATTGGTAATATTAGTAGACGTCAAGAAATGCCTATGAATTATTATCTTGTAATTGAACCATTTGATGTCTGGGGCTTTGATTATATGGGACCTTTTCCTGCCTCTAATGGATACACACATATTCTAGTTGTTGTTGATTATGTTACTAAGTGGGTAGAAGCTATTTCAACTAGTAGTGCTGATCATAACACTTCTATTAAAATGCTTAAAGAAGTTATTTTCCGAGGTTTGGAGTCCCTAGATATTTAATGACTGATGGTGATTCACACTGTATTCTTGGTGCTTTCCGTAAAATGCTTGCTAAATATGATGTTAATCATAAAATTGCATCTCCTTATCACCCACAGTCTAGTGGTAAAGTAGAGTTGAGCAATGGAGAGCTCAAATTAATTTTGCAAAAGACTGTTAATAGGTCTAGAAATAATTTGTCTAAGAAATTTGATGATGCATTATGGGCTTATAGAACTGCATACAAAAATCCTATGGGTATGTCTCCGTATAAAATGGTCTATGGAAAAGCATGTCACTTACCTCTCGAACTAGAACATAAGGCATATTGGGCTATTAAAGAGCTTAACTATGATTTTAAACTTGCCGGTGAGAAGCGGTTATTTGATATTAGCTCACTTGATGAATGGAGAACCCAAGCTTATGAAAATGCCAAGTTGTTTAAAGAAAAAGTTAAAAGATGGCATGACAAAAGGATACAAAAGCGTGAGTTTAATGTAGGTGATTATGTATTGCTATACAACTCTCGTTTAAGATTTTGTGCAGGAAAACTTCTCTCTAAATGGGAAGGCCCCTATGTTATCGAAGAGGTCTATCGTTCCGGTGCCATAAAAATCAACAACTTTGAGGGCACAAATCCGAAGGTGGTAAATGGTCAAAGAATTAAACATTATATCTCAGGTAATCCCATAAATGTTGAAACCAATATTATTGAAACCGTAACCCCGTAGGAATACATAAGGGACACTTTCCTGAACGTTTCAGACTCCGAAAAGGAATAGGTATGTGGTACGGTAAGTAAACCGACTCCAAAACAATTTTTAAGGCAATATTTCTCCATTTTGGAATATTTAGACAAATAAAAAAATAAGTAGCAGTCTGGGAAGGACACGAGGGCCCCACGAGGGTGGTGGGCGCGCCCTACCCCCTGGGCGCGCCCCCCTACCTCGTGAGCACCTCGTGTGCCTTTCGGACTCCGTTTTCTTGCACGTTACATATTTTGCTCGGTAAAAATTCATTATATATTCTCCTGAAGGTTTTGACTCTCGTATCACGCAAACCTCCTCTGTTTTTGTTTCGAGCTGTTTTTCTAACAGATCTAGGTTATCATGACGGCCCCAAGCGCCTCCAAGGACAAGTTATTCGAGAAGGTCATCAACCCTTACCTCGCGGAGGTGCTGCGACACCCTCAAACCATTGAGTTGCGTGATGGGTTGCTGCACATCCGCGATGAAGAGGGACCAAAGGGGACCGGAAGCATAGAGACGAGGCTCGAAGCATTGGAGCAACAAGTTTTCAAGTACCAGGGGATGGTGGAGCGTGGAATCAACGCCAGCCACACGATGCTTGCGGAGTTCACTAACAATTACAACCCGGATGCCAAGAACACTGAGGAAGTCATCTTCAAGCTATATGAGAAGATCGAGCACCTCCAAGCCCAAGTCTATGACCTTTAAAACCAAAACTATGAGTATGAATATAGATTCAAAAGAATGAGTTTGGCTGCAGATTTGAGGATTCCGGAGACTCGATCATCTTTCTATGATGGTGAACCTATGCCTTGGAAGATGGATGACAAGCCCGCATCATCAACAACACCTCCGCCGTCTCCTCCAACAAAGAAGAATTGAGTATCTGGGTATGGGCACTCCCCTTGGCAACTGCCAAGCTTGGGGGAGGTGCCCCGGTATCGTATCACAATCACAACTCCTATCTTTACCGTTTTTCTTAGTTCGATCCTATTAGTAGTATCTTGATCTAGTAGAAAAAATTTATGGCATGATCTAGTTTTGAGTTTTGCTTTATGATCTCTCTATGTAATCGAGTCCGTGAGCTATATATAATAAAGATTAGTGTTGAGTCAAGGGCTTGATTGTTTTGCCATGATCTTGGGTGAATAAAAGAAAGAGAAAAAAGAATAAAAAGAAACAAAAAGTTCATATTGATCTTATTGAGAGTAATGACTTCACATAGAAAGAGTATGATGATTAAAAGTTGTTGGGAGTTGGCAGACATAGCTTTGGTCATTGTTGCAATTAATAGGAAGTAATAAGGAAAGAGAGGTTTTCACATATAGATATATTATCATTGACATCTTCTATGATTGGGAGCACTCATTAAAATATGACATGCTAAAGAGTTGATGTTGGACAAGGAAGACAACGTAATGAGTTCTGTCTTTCTTATATTTGAGATAAAGTATGTTGTCATGGATCCTCTAACTTGTTGAGCTTTCCTTTCCCCCTCATGCTAGCCAAATTCTCAGCACCAAGTAGAAATACTACTTGTGCTTCCAAATACCCTTAAACCAGTTTTGCCATGAGAGTCCACCATATCTACCTATGGATTGAGTAAGATCCTTCAAGTAAGTTGTCATCGGTGCAAAGCAATAAAAATTGCTCTAAATATGTATGATTGATTGGTGTGGGAGAAATAAGCTTTATACGATCTTGTGATGTGGAAGTAATAAAGGCGACGGACTGCATAATAAAGGTTCATATCACAAGGGGCAATATAAAGTGATGTTCTTTCGCATTGAGATTTTATATATCCAACCATAAAAGCGCATGGCAACCTCTGCTTCCCTCTGTGAAGGGCCTATCCTTTATTATTATCTTCTACCTTATGCAAGAGTCATGGTGATCTTCACCTTTTCTTTTTCATTTTATCCTTTGGCAAGCTCAGCATGTTGGAAAGAACATGATATATATATATATATATATATCTAATTGGATGTAGGGGAGCATGAACCATTATTGTTGACATTACCCTTGAGGTAAAAGGTTGTGGGACAAAACTATAAGCCCCTATCTTTCTCTGTGTCCGATTAAAACTCCGTAACCACAAGTATCGCGTGAGTGTTAGCAATTATGGAGGACTAAATGATAGTTGAGTATGTGGACTTGCTTTTTAGCTCTGATATAGACTCTTTCTGATGTTATGATAAATTGCAATTGCTTCAATGACTGAGATTATAGTTTGTCGGAGCCCAATAAGGTTTATGATTTATACTTTTGCATTGTGAATAGATCATCACTTGAACATAAGTAATCATATGACAAAATCTATATATGTTGCTGTTATGAGAATAATCATGATACCTTCATGTCCGTATTTTATTTTTATCGACGCGTCTACCTCTAAACATGCGGACATATTTATTGTTATCGGCTTTTCGCTTGAGGAAAAGCGAGGTCTAAGCTTGGGGGAGTTGATACGTCCATTTTGCATCATGCTTTTATATCGATATTTATTGCATTATGGACTGTTATTTCACTTTATGTCACAATACTTATGGCTATTCTCTCTTATTTTACAAGGTTTACATAAGGAGGGAGAATACCGGCAGCTGGAATTCTGGTCTGGAAAAGGAGCAAATATTAGAGACCTATTCTGCGCAACTCCAAAAGTCCTGAAACTCCACGGAACGTCTTAAAAGAAATAAAGAAAAATCCACGCCAAAGATGAAGGCCAGGGGGCCCACACCCTGCTCACGAGGGTGGGGGCGCCCCCCCCCCTAGGGCGCGCCCCCCTACCTCGTGGGCCCCCTGCTGGCTCTCCGATGCCCATCTTCTCCTATATGAGGTCTTTCGATGAGAAAAAAATAAGAGGGAACTTTTCAGGATGAGACTCGGCCGCCACGAGGCGGAACCTTGGCGGATCCAATCTAGAGCTCCGACAGAGCTGTTCTGCCGGGGATACTTCCCTCCGGGAGGGGGAAATCATCACCATCGTCATCACCAATGCTCCTCTCATCGGGAGAGGGCAATCTCCATCAACATCTTCACCAGCACCATCTCATCTCCAAACCCTAGTTCATCTCTTGTATCCAATTCTTGTCTCAAAATCCGGGATTGGTGCTAGTAGGTTGCTAGTAGTGTTGATTACTCCTTGTAGTTGATGCTAGTTGGTTTATTTGGTGGAAGATCATATGTTCAGATCCTATATGCATATTATTACCCCTCTGATTATGAACATGAATATGCTTTGTGAGTAATTACGTTCGTTACTGAGGACAAGGGAGAAGTCTTGCTATGAGTAGTCATGTGAATTTGGTATTCGTTTGATATTTTGATAAGATGTATGTTGTCTAGCCTCTAGTGGTGTTATGTGAACGTCGACTACATAACACTTCACCATTATTTGGGCCTAGAGGAAGGCATTGGGAAGTAATAAGTAGATGATGGGTTGCTAGAGTGATAGAATCTTAAACCCTAGTTTATGCGTTGCTTCGTAAGGGGCTGATTTGGATCCATATGTTTCATGCTATGGTTAGGTTTACCTTAATACTTTTGTTGTAGTTGCGGATGCTTGCAATAGAGGTTAATCATAAGTGGGATGCTTGTTCAAGTAAGAACAGCACCCAAGCACCAATCCACCCACATAACAAATTATCAAAGTATCGAACGCGAATCATATGAACGTGATGAAAACTAGCTTGACGATTGTCGGTGTCAAAACCGGCGGATCTCGGGTAGGGGGTCCCGAACTGTGCGTCAAGGCCGGATGGTAACAGGAGACAAGGGACACGATGTTTTTACCCAGGTTCGGGCCCTCTCGATGGAGGTAATACCCTACTCCTGCTTGATTAATATTGATGATATGGGTAGTACAAGAGTTGATCTACCACGAGATCAAGGAGGCTAAACCCTAGAAGCTAGCCTATGGTATGATTGTTGTGTATGGAGTTGATTGCCTACGGACTACAACCCTCTGGTTTATATAGACACCGGATAGGGTTAGGGTTACATGGAGTCGGTTACAATGGTAGGAGATCTTGAATATCCGCATCGCCAAGCTTGCCTTCCATGCCAAGGAAAGTCCCATCCGGACACGGGACGAAGTCTTCAATCTTGTATCTTCATAATCCTGGAGTCCGGCCGAAGGTATAGTCCGGCTACCCGAACACAACCTAATCCAGGACTCCCTCAGTAGCCCCTAAACCAGGCTTCAATGACGATGAGTCCAGCGCGCAAATTGTCTTTGGCATTTCAAGGTGGGTTCCTCCTCCAAGTCCTTCATAGAAGATTGTAAACACCAAGAGTAGTGTCCGGCTCTGTAAAATAAGCTTCCACATATTGCCATAGAGAGAATAATATTAACACAAATCCAATCTGCTGACGTATTCCGTAGTGCGTCATCACACTACAGCCAAGTCCTTCACTCGAATCGTTTTCACTTTTCCACCTCAGCATGATTTGCGAGGCGGTTTCCTTGGCACGTCTTGTCAAAGCAGAGATCGTGTGCCCCCCTTTTACGGGATTCTCATCAATATGGACGTGGGTAACCCAATCTTGCCTGTTAGCATGTTTTCTTGATTAAAGGCGAGTCCCACACGGTTACGGGGAGGGCTCCTAGTATTCAACCTCTTGTAAAGAGACCAGGGCCTTACTCCTTTTCTCCACTCCAAAGCAAGTTCGCCCGTCGCCCCGAGTTCCAACACCCTAGGCTCCAGATTTCGGGCGCCTCAGACCTTCGACAATGTCCAGTTCCGACCTTCAAGGCCGATGGACGGAGGAGGACGTGCTAAAGTTGAGAGAGGCTAAGTTCTTGACCGCCGAAATTCTGCACAGGTTGCCTGCTCAAAGGCAGGCTATCCCCAGTCCCATCCCGGTGAGAGCGTAGTGTTCGTGTCTCACTTCCTTCGAGGGTTAGGCTTCCCGATGGATCCCTTTGTGAGGGGACTGCTGTTTTATTACGGGCTGGAATTCCATGACTTAGCTCCGGAGTCCATCCTCCATATCTCCTCGTTTATCATTGTATGCGAAGCGTTCCTCCGTGTTACCCCTCACTTTGGATTATGGCTCAAGACTTTCAAAGTGGAGCCGAAGATGATCAAGGGACGGCACGCAGAGTGCGGAGGCGCTGTTATAAGCAAAAATGTTGATGCTCCATGGCCCAAGGGCTCTTTTCAAGAGGAGCTGGGCTTGTGGCAACGAGAGTGGTTTTATATCACCGCTCCCCGGAGCGCCAAGTGGGTGGCTCTTCCTGCCTTTCGCTCGGGTCCCCCACCACGGCTAGCGTCATGGGTTAACAGAGGGTTAGATTGGGGTTTGCCCAAGGACGTGCCCTTGTTACAGGGCCGAATTAAGGATCTCTTGGAAGGAGACCTCAGCTTGGTCAAGGTGACGCAGGTCATGCTGATTCGCCAAATATTGCCCGGCAAACGTCGCCCCCTTCGCCTGTGGGGGTTTAATCCAGAGGGACCGCGAGCTCTCCAGAATTTTATGGGCGCAACGCCTGCGGAGATGTATAGACTGTTCTTTGGATCACAAGAGATGTGTCCGGATTTAACCGAGGATGCAGGCCTAAGCTGCAATTGCCCGGATACTCAAGTAAGCAACCTTGTGCCAAGACCTTTTATCCGTATAATTGTCATAAACTTGCCCCTAAAAGAGCCGTCCTTTTAAACAGGAGTGGATAGCGAAGGCGAAGATGATCAGGTGTTCGGCTCCCCTTCCTGAAACCAGGCCGGATCCCGTGCTAGTCAGGATGCTGGAGATAATGCCTTTGGAGGGGGAGGACAAGGAAGCTATGGCCTCCTCGAAGGAGGCTGCTCCGAAGGGAGGAACCTACAATTCCTATCCTAAGGGGAAGAAGAGAGCCGTCTCTGATGACCCGGAAACTGTGGCCTTGAAGCGGGGGAGAAAATCCTCGTCAGAGGGTCCGGCGCCGGGGAGTTCCTCGGCCGGACTACGCCCTCAAGGGGATCAGCCCTCCAGCGAGCCATAAGTGGAGAAAGATTTTCCTTTTGAGGGATGAGGGAAATCCTTGATTTATATCTGAGAAGATTAACCGAATTTTTGCCTTGTAGCTCGGACCTCAGCCCTTCTCAGCAGAGCTCGTCTTCGGGGGATCTCCTTCCGGAGATGATGGAGAGCGGGACGCCTCCCCCTGCCGTGCCGCCTAGTGAGGCAGGCGACCCTAAGGTGTCGGCGCAGAGAGTTTCTCCGAATCCAGCAGGGGCGAAAGATAGCTATGTGGCCCCCCGAGGTTCTCCGCGTCCGGCCTTTGAAAGAGGTCGTGGGACAAGTCCGGCACCGTCTTGTTCTCGGCCGGAGGAGCTAAAGATTCTACTGGGGCGAGCTTCTATCTCGGAGGAGCACCGTGCATTGATGGGCATGGTGATTGAAAGGATCTCATCCACAAAGAGCGGATTGCATGAGGCCGTCAAAAGTTTACTGACGGGTTTTGAGGTATATTAGATAATGTACACTTTTGTCAGTTGCGCATGAATAAGATGCGCCCTGTGTAGACAGTAGCCCCTGAGACTCTGCGCGTCATCGAGAAATGATGGCACGCGGAGGATCATAATCCCAGGTGTAAGATGTCGCCTTTGAATGTAGGCGGCAGGGTGTCCGGAATCGAGCCGAACTGATGATTTTGCCGAACTAAAGCGGCAACTGGACGTGGCAGATGCCGACATCGCGCTTGTCAACAAGCGGCTTGATGAGGCTCAAGGTATGTAATTCCTCGGGCGGCATCAGGTAAGAAGGGTTTTATGCCAGTGTCTTACAATGTGTGTGCTTGACGCAGATGGTGCGGCCGCCGTGGAGAGTCTTAGGGCAGAACTTGCCCGAGCTAAAGAACAAGCCAGAGAAAGTGATGCGGCTGCCAAGAAAGCCCTTGAAGAGCTGAGAGCCGAACAGGCTGCTCATTGCCGAAGCAAGGAAGAGATGGCCGAGATGGACAAAAAGTTAAAGAGTGCTGCGGACCATTGCAGACTTCTTGAGAAAGAAGACCAGGCGAAACAGACGGACTTAGAGAAGGCCATTGCCAATGCCAAGGACGCGCGCTCTGTGATGAGAGCTGCGAAGGAGGAGCTGCGTCAGGCTGAACAGATTGCGGCTGGAAAGCCCTTTCTGCTGCGAAGGAAATTTTGCGATCCAAAGTTTGCTCCGTTGGACCGGATGTGGAGTGAGGAGGATACCTATCTGGATTTGGCAGCTAGTGCTGCTGATGCGACCGAACACTTTCGAGATCAGAAAGATCGCGAAGTGGAAAAGCTTTTCTGGTCGTAGTTTCACAATCCAGAGCGTCCACTGGCAGTGGTCGATCATTTGGCTCAATGGGCCGAACTGAATAGGTTGTCCGGGCTCGCCATGAAGTACGTCATGGGTCATCTGTGGCCGGGGAGATCGGAGCCGAAGAGTTATTTTAGCTTGGTGCAGCAATTCCTTGACGCGGTGCCGCATATTAATGCAATGAAGAGGTCAGCATGCATAGAGGGCGCAAGGATGGCTCTTGCCCGTCTCAAGACATACTAGGCAGAGATGGAGACCACCGTTGTTGCGTCCCGAGATTCGGACAAAAGCTGAGTACCCTTCGAGCACTATTTTCAGGAAGTCCTTGAAGGCGCTCGTGTAATAGAGACGCAGTGCTCGAAAGATGCTATGTTATGATAGCATATGTAATTATAAAGTAATATTTTGAAAAACTGTAGTGGCCTTTTTTATACTTGTGCCTTCAAGTATTGGGAACACCTCATGTGTGGCCGTTTTAAGATATATATACAAAATCTGAAAGATGGCAGTCGTTGGCTTTAGCCCCCACGCACATAGTGCGGGGGTGCTCGCAGAAGACGCATTTTCACACTTAACCCAATGTCTTGGTCCTACAAAGGAGGTGATAGCGCAGCGGGCCAGGCAACCGGACTATAATGCTTTAACACTTTCACTTAGCCATAGGAGCTTGACAGTGAGACTATTTAGGTAGCCTCTTGGTGGCGACTGCGCTCGCCCGAGTTCGGGGCGCGTATGTGCCTGACCGGGAAGCGGCCCTTCGTTAAAGCGGAGGAATCCGACAGATTCCGATAGGTCATCGAGTGGCTGACCAGTCTCACGCTACAGCATGACAGTCAGTTTTCGGCTTTCTCTACTGAGGTGCTCGCCCGGCCGAACCGGGGCACAATCGCAGTAGTTCTCCTGGTGCTACCTTAGCCGATAGAGCGGAACGTAAGGTAACCGAACTCAGGAGTCGGGCAACCCAACATTTGACCAAAGACATGATTCAGAGCCGATGCATATAATGCCAAAACTCGTGACGCCGAACACTCCCTAAGGTGTTCAGTCTTTATGAGTGCGGGCGAAACAACACTCTTTATTAAAAAAGCCCCTAGTGTCCAGGTACGCGCAAAAAATTCTGACATGGCCACATGCCAAGACGCCAGCCTCCTCCTTTGGTTATATCAGAAAAAACCAGGGGATGTGTATCAACAAGAGACAGTAAAAAAGGTTTACGCAATTTCTTAATCTAAAAAGAATCCTTTAGGACGGGTCCCTACTGCACGTCTGCGCCTGTGTCTTCGTTGTGCCGTATCCTGGACGGGTGCCGCACGACGTTCATCTGTAAAAGAGAGGAACTGAGTTGAAAACGGGTCGTGCCGAACAAAAGTTTAAAATAAACAAAGTATATAAAGTAAAATATATAAAATTGAGCTTTATTGTCTCTTATTGTATATGCATGGAGCCCCTAGTGGGGGTATATGGCCACTAAGCCTGCATCAATGATGATTTTGTCCCGAACTCGTCGATCCGCGTTCGTGGTCTTTAATGACCTATTTCGAAGTTTTTTGGCTGGTGAGGCCATTTTACTGTGGGGCTGTCAAAGCTGCCGCACAGTCCTCCGCTTGGGGAGGCGCACTTTAGTGCTTCCCCTTCAAAGAGATGATGCCTCGTGGACCGGGCATCTTAAGCGTAAGAGATGCATAATGCGGTATTGCATTAAAGCGAGCGAAAGCTTCGCATCCCAGTAGTGCTTGATAGTGACTTGAGAACGGGACGATATGGATGGTCAGCTTTTCACGGTGGAAGTTATCGGGAGAGCCGAATATGACTTCGAGCCGGAGAAAACCCATACAATGGGTGTCCGGACCAGGTGTTACCCCTTGAAAGGAGGTTTTGCTGCGGCGGATTCTTGCTGGGTGTATCCCCATGTGATGGATTGTATCCTGATATATCAGGTTTAGTCCACTGCCGCCATCCATAAGGACATTTGAAAACTGGAGCCCGCCAATTATTGGATCGAGTATCAAGGCAGTCCAGCCTACATTCTTGATATTTCTAGAATAATCTAGCTGATCGAAGATGATCGGTTTTGACAACCAGTGGCAGGACCCTTTGGGGATGGGCCGTGTGGTGCGTACCTTTACGGGCACCGCACATTTTGTTATGTGAAGTGAGTTCACTGTTTTTACTTCTTGTGGGAAGTTCTTTTGTTTCCTGGTGCTCTGCTTTTGGGGTTCGTCCTCGTCTTCGCTTGGTGTGTCGAGCCCCTTGTGTTCGGCATTGAGTCTGCCAGATTGTTTGAAAACCCAACAGTCTCTGTGGGTATGGTTAGCAGGCTTCCCGGGAGTATTGTGTATCTGACATATCCTGTCCAGGATTTTATTTAGGTTGGATGGATCGTCCCTGTTATCCTGTGGGGGCGATTTTGCCTGATTTTGTCGTGATCCTTTGAATCCGGCATTGACTGCCGTGCTCTTCGGACTTTTGTCCTTAGTCCGGCGACGGTCCTTGTTGCGTCACGGTTTTCCGTTTCCATCCCTAGTTTCGGATGTCTTTGGATCGCTGGGGCTGCACCTTGCCAACCAGATGTCCTCCCCTGCACAAAAGCGGGTCATGAGGCTTGTTAGTGCGGCCATTGTTCTCAGCTTTTCTTGGCCGAGGTGTCTGGCGAGCCATTCGTCTCGGACATTATGCCTGAAAGCTGCTAAGGCTTCGGCGTCCGGACAGTCGAATATTTGATTCTTTTTAGTGAGGAATCTATTCTAGAACTGCCGAGCTGATTCTCCGGGTTGTTGAGTTATGTGACTAAGATTGTCTGCATGCGGAGGGCGGACATAGGTCCCTTGAAAGTTTGCTCGGAAAGCATCCTCGAGCTCTTCCCAGCTTCCAATTGTGTTTTCGGGAAGGCTTTTAAGCCAATGCCGGGCTGGCCCTTTAAGCTTAAGGGGTAAATATTTTATGGCGTGGAGATCATCTCCTCTAGCCATATGTATGTGGAGGATATAATCCTCGATCCAAACTCCAGGGTCTGTTGTTCCATCATATGCCTCTATGTTTACGGGTTTGAATCCCTCTGGGGATTCATAGTTCAGGACCTCATCGGTGAAACATAGGGGTGTGCGGCGCCCCTGTATTTGGGTGTGCCGGATTCTGATGATGGCTTCATAGCGTTGCTTACGAGAGCTTGCTTTCTTGGCCCATAAATGGACCTGACTGGGCCATGATGCGAATCCTTAAGTGGGTCGCATGCCGATTTAGGTGTGGCGCCGCTTGCCGCTTTATGGGGTCGTCTATCCGACCGTGTGGCTTTCTCATTTTTTTGAATGCGAGGGCTCTAGGGCCTCTTCATCGAATTCGGGCAGTAGCTTTCTTTTCGGATAGCTTTTAGTGCGGCGACTGTCACCGTATTTATCTGTGGTATTGATTACTTTGCTCCATCTAATTCGGAGTGCATCTTCCGCTGTTTTTAGCTTGCGCTTCTGCTTTTTTAGGCTGCGTGCAGTTGCAATGAGCCTCTCGTGGAGATTCTTCTGCTCCATAGGTTTATCCGGCATGAGGTCGTCCGGAATGCCATTTTCGCTGGAGGAGGGATGTTCGGTTTCTCTATCCGTGTTGCCCTGTTCGGACGGTTGCTCTAAGGCCTGCTTGTCGTCTCCCGTCTCGTCTTCCTCTATGGCTGGGTTTATGTCGAGGCGGGGCTTGGGTCGGCGTTTACGCCGACGCTTTGATTGCTTTTCGGGGGGTCGATCTCCCGTCCCATCCCCTTTTTCCTCGTTGTCGCTTCCTTTAGGGGTATCCACCATGTACACATCGTGAGATGAGGTGGCTGTCCAATGCCCTATGGGCGTTGGTTCGTCGGTATCTCCTGCATCGTCATCCATGCTGTCGATGTCTCCGGAGTCAAAGTTGAGCACGTCGTTTAAATTGTCGACAGTGGCTACCAAGTGGGTGGTGGGTGGGCTTTGAATTTCCTCATCGTCCACATCCCACCCTCGCTGACCGTAGTCCGGCCAGGGCTCTCCTGATAAAGAGAGAGACTTAAGAGAATTCAGAATGTCGCCAAAAGGCGAATGTTGAAAGATGTCTGCGGCGGTGAACTCCATTATCGGCGCCCAATCGGATTCGATTGGCAGGGGGGCGGGGGGTTCGGAGTCCGGGGAGGAGTCCGGATCCTCGGAGTCACGGGTTGTGTAGAGTGCGGGGCTGGAGTTCGGCTCGGTCGCCTCTGAGATCGCAGCCCCTGAGGCATCGTCCAACCGCTGATCCTCGATCGGCGCAGTAGGCTCCGAATCAATGGTCGGGACCGGTTCGTGTGCGGCCTCCAAAGCGCTGTTCGGCGGCAGAGCTATATCATGCCCATCAAGACAGTGCGGCGCGCTTGGCTGTGGCTCGAGTCTGTCGAAGATCAAGTCCCCGCGGATGTCAGCCGTGTAGTTTAGGCTTCCAAACCTGACCTGATGGCCAGGGGCGTAGCTTTCGATCTGCTCAAGGTGTCCGAGTGAATTGGCCCGCAGAGCGAAGCCGTCGAAGACGAAGATCTGTCCGGGGAGAAAAGTCTCACCCTGGACCGCATCGTTGTTGATGATCAAAGGAGCCATCGGGCCTAAAGGCGACGACATAGAGGAACTCTCAATGAAAGCACCAATGTCGGTGTCAAAACCGGCGGATCTCGGGTAGGGGGTCCCGAACTGTGCGTCAAGGCCGGATGGTAACAGGAGACAAGGGACACGATGTTTTTACCCGGGTTCGGGCCCTCTCGATGGAGGTAATACCCTACTCCTGCTTGATTAATATTGATGATATGGGTAGTACAAGAGTTGATCTACCACGAGATCAAGGAGGCTAAACCCTAGAAGCTAGCCTATGGTATGATTGTTGTGTATGGAGTTGATTGCCTACGGACTACAACCCTCTGGTTTATATAGACACCGGATAGGGTTAGGGTTACATGGAGTCGGTTACAATGGTAGGAGATCTTGAATATCCGCATCGCCAAGCTTGCCTTCCACGCCAAGGAAATTCCCATCCGGACACGGGACAAAGTCTTCAATCTTGTATCTTCATAATCCTGGAGTCCGGCCGAAGGTATAGTCCGGCTACTCGAACACCCCCTAATCCAGGACTCCCTCAACGATATTCCCATGTGTCCTCGGGAGCGCTTTTCCTATTATAAGAGTTTGTTCTGGCTTGTCCTTTGCTACAAAAGGATTGGGCCATCTTGCTGCACTTTATTTACTTTTGTTACTTGTTGCTCATTACAACCTATCTTATCACAAAACTATCTATTACCACTTATTTCAGTACTTGCAGAGAATACCTTGCTGGAAACCGCTTATCATTTCCTTCTGCTCCTCGTTGGGTTTGACACTCTTACTTATCGAAAGGACTACGATAGATCCCCTATACTTGTGGGTCATCATGATTGGTTACCATTAAGGATATGAAACTACCTATTCCCCTCAGACCTAATCGTACTGGAGTCACAAGGATTGGATGTAATATTAGGCATGGATTGGTTATCGAAGTATGGAGGGAACAATGACTGCGCTAGTAAGTCGATTTTGCTCACCGCCCCAGAAGGAAGAAGGATAAAGTATGTATCCCAGCATGTGCCGAATAGGACTCAAGTAAATTCCTTATCAGGAGTTGTACTGGAGGAAGTACTAGTGGTGAAGAATTTTCCAGATGTATTTCCAGAAGAGTTGCCAGGCATGCCACCGGATAGAGACATTGAGTTTTTGATTGAGATTTTTGGCAGGTACAGGGCCCATATTTAAGAGACCATACGGAATGCCCGCAAAGGATTTGGAGGAAATTAAGAAGCAGATTAAGGAGTTACTAGATAAAGGATATATTCGCCCAAGTTCGTCACCTTGGGGATCCCCAGTACTTCTAGTGGAGAAGAAGGATGGATAATTAAGGATGGTTGTTGATTATCGAAGATTGTATGAGGTGACAATCAAGAACAAGTACCCACTGCCGATGATCAATGATTTGTTTGACCAGCTGCAAGGAGCTAAGGGTTTTCCAAGATTGATCTGCGATCAGGGTACCACCAGCTGAAGATTCGAGAACAAGATATACCTAAGACAGCTTTTACCACGAGGTACGGGCTATATGAGTATACCGTTATGTCATTTGGCCTGACTAATGCACCTGCCTATTTTATAAACATGATGAAAAAGGTGTTTATGGAGTTTTTGGATAAGTTCATCGTGGCGTTCATTGATGATATTCTGATCTACTCGAAGAATGAAGAGGAGCATAAAGAGCATTTGCGTTTAGTACTTGGGAAACTCAGAGAACATCATCTATACGCCAAGTTCAGTAAGTGTGAGTTTTGGTTGAAGGAAGTTGGATTTCTTGGACATGTTATATCCGGAGAAGGAATAGCGGTAGAACCCACCAAAGTTGTCACAGTGACAAATTGGGAGTCACCCACGACAGTGGGAGAGATCTGGAGTTTTCTTGGACTCGCAGGATACTACCGGAGATTCATTGAGAATTTCTCAAAGATTGCAAAGCCTATGACGGAGTTGTTAAGGAAGGACACTAATTTCAAATGGACTGAGGAATGTGAGGCCAGCTTTTAGGAGTTGAAAAGACTCTTGGTTACATCACCAGTGTTGATTCTGCCAGATCAACGCAAGGATTACGAAGTGTATTGCGACGCTTCTCGTCGAGGACTGGGAGCCGTACTTATGCAGGAGGGAAGAGTTATTTCATATGCCTCACGACAGCTTAAACCCCATGAGTTAAATTATGCCACGCATGATTTGGAGTTAGCAGCCGTAGTACATGTGTTGAAAACTTGGAGACATTTTCTCATCGGAAACCATTGTGAAGTATACACGGATCACAACAGTTTGAAGTATATCTTCACGCAGAAGGAGTTGAATCTCAGGCAGAGGAGATGGTTGGAGCTCATTAAGGATTATGATATGAGGTTGCAATATCATCCCAGAAAGGGTAACGTAGTAGCCGATGCGTTGAGCCGCAAAAGTCATGTCAATACAATCATGAGCGGAGAATTACCCAAGGAGTTGGCAGATGACCTTCGCGAGCTATGTTTGGAGATAGTTCCGAGAGGTTATGTAGCAACTTTGGAGATTCAGTCTACCTTGATGGACAAGATCAGAGAAGCTCAGAAAATGGACAAGGAGATTGCCGAAATAAAGGAAAGAATGAGCAAAGGAAAGGCTAAAGGATTTCATGAGGATGAGCACGATACCTTATGGTTTGAGGACCGCGTATATGTGCCAAATGATCAGGAGATCAGGAAGCGAATTCTGCAAGAGGCCCATGATTCTCCATATTCGATTCACCCAGGAATTACGAAGATGTATCTGGATTTGAAGGGTAGTTTCTGGTGGACCGGAATGAAGAAGGATATTGCAGAGTATGTAGCAGTTTGTGATGTATGTCAGAGAGTGAAGGCAGAGCATCAGAAGCCAGCAGGATTGCTACAACCATTGCTGATACCCAAATGGAAGTGGGATAAACTAGGCATGGACTTTATCATAGGATTACCCAGGACTCGTTCAGGCTATGACTCAATGTGGGTAGTAGTCGATCGTTTGACGAAAGTAGCTCATTTCATCCCAATGAAGACCAATTACACCAGTGCTAAGTTGGCAAAGATATACATGACCATGATCGTATCTCTACATGGAGTTTCGAGGACCATTGTATCAGATAGAGGAACCCAGTTTACCTCAAAGTTTTGGAATCAGTTACATGAAACTTTGGGAACTAGGCTAGAGTTCAGTACAACTTTTCACCCGCAAACATATGGCCAGATTGAGAGAGTCAATCAGATTCTGGAGGACATGTTGAGATCTTGTGCACTAGATTATGGATCTAGTTGGGACGAAAATTTACGTTACGCAGAGTTATCATACAACAACAACTATCAAGCCAGTTTGAAAATGGCCCCTTTCGAAGCATTGTACGGAAGGAGGTGCAGAACATCGTTGTTGTGGGACGAAGTTGGAGACCAACAGTTGTTTGGACCAGATTTGATTAAAGAGTCTGAAGAGAAGGTTAAGCTGATTCTCGATAGACTCAAGGTAGCCCAGTCCAGGCAGAAGAGTTATGCAGATTCAAAATGCAAGGAGACAGTTTACGAAGTTGGAGACAGAGTGTATCTTCGTGTATCCCCACTTCGAGGAGTGAAGCGCTTTGGAGTTAAGGGAAAGTTAGCACCACGTTTTGTGGGACCATACAAAGTTTTGGAACGTATGAGAGAGGTTGCTTACAAGTTGGAATTACCTAAAGGATTGTCAGGAGTTCATGATGTGTTCCATGTTTCTCAGTTGAAGAAGTGCCACGCAGAGATGGTTGATATTCCTCTGAGAGATACAGTGCCATTGGAACCGATACAGTTGGATAGCGATTTGACCTACGAGGAGAAGCCAGTCAGAATTCTTGAGTTTGCCAGCCGAGTTACACGCAGCAAGGTTATCAATTTTTGCAAGGTTCAGTGGAGCCACCATACTGAGTATGAAGCCACCTGGGAACGCGAGGAAGACCTACGGAAGGATCACTCTCACCTATTTTCTAGCCAACCCGAATCTCGAGGGCGAGATTCATCTTAAGGGGGGTAGGTTTGTAACATACCAAATTTTCAATTTGGAATGTTATACATTAGATCATCATTGCATATCATAATTTATTGCATTTTGGTTTGATCCTTGAAAAACTCTATGCAACTCAAGGACCCACGGAGAGAGTTGGGGATTTCATTATTTTCATATTCGAGTTTTTCTCGAATTTTGAAAAAAAGGGATCATTTAATTTTAATTATTTTCTCTTGAATATTTCTTTTATAAAAATAAAAGAGAGAGGATAAAATGACTTCCTAAAAATAAAGAAAATATCGGAGATTTTATGTTAAAATCAAATAAGGATTTTAATCGGAGTTTTATCGCTATTTTATTTGAATTAGGTAAAATATGCATTTTCAAAAATTGCATTTTAGGCCCAAATAAATGTTCACCTTGTCCGGCCTATTTTTTAGAGGATGGGGAAAATTTTTTTGGGATTTTTTGGAGTCCGTTTAGTACTCTTTTTCTTTCTTTTTCTGCACGTCAAAATTATTAAAAAAAGGAACCGACTCCGGGTCATACCCGATCGGAACTCCGCCCGGGGGGGGCTTTATAAGCCCCAGCCCCTAGCCACCCTAAGGCACAGCTGCCGCCGAAGCCCATCAGCCCCGCCACTCAAACCCTAACCCGCCGCCACGCGTCGCCGCCGCCGTTGCCGCCCCGCCACCCGCCACCACCCGCCACCCCGCGCCACCGCACCGGAGCCACCCGCCGCCACCGCCATCTCTTCAGATCCGCCGGAGGTAGCCGCCGACGTCCTTGGTTTTCGTGAGAAAATCGATCATTTTTTTGAAACCAGTGTCGGTTCGATTTTTTCGGTTTAGTTATTTAGCGGACGTTCGTCCGTCCGTTCGTTTAAACGAACGGTTTTCATCCATTAGCCGCAGATAATGAACGTTCGTTCGTTAGCCTGTTCGTCCATTTTTCTTTTTCTCGGATTTTCCATGATTATTTTCGATCGCGATTTCTGATCCTATTTTCGTTTTAGTTTATCTTTTCACTCATTTATAGGAATCAGGCGATTCAAGCGCCTAGAGTTTCATCTCGAAGCCCTTTTCTATTTAACCAACTTAAACAAGTTTTTGTTACTGTAAAATTTGACTTTAGACCAGATTAGTAAACGAAGCTTGTTTCTCTCGCCGTTTGAGTTTTGTTGCTTTGTTTGATTTGATTCCTTTTGCAAACCGGATTTCTTAAGTTGAACTTTCTGGTTAGATCTCTTATTGGAGTTTTACCCTTGCCCTTGCTTGATTTCTTATTGTATGCTTGTTTGTTTGCGATAGAGTACCCGGAGTGCGAAGCGTGCTACTACGAGTCTCTAGGTTTCGCGGATCATCAGCAAGGCAAGTAACACTTTGATCATACCTCTTTACTACCCAATTTTATTGCATTAGATCAATCCTCAAACAATTGCATGGTTAGGATCTGAATTAAATTGTGGGTTGGGAAGTAGTTGAGGTAGTACCTATTCACCTGTTTATTATCAAACCTTTGGGAGTCACTTCTACGTTGCTTATATTGCTATGCTATGCTCGTAGACGTGGATTGGGTTTGAGTGTATATTCATGACAGATATGAGTATTGGTAATTAATGGTTAACTTAAGGTGGCAAATTTAATACACATCTGGGTGGATTGAGGCACCTGGGGAAATCCAGTGATTGCCTGTATTTTTGGAAATCCCGGGGTACCGTGTGATTCTCCTATGGACTGGCACCCAGGCTCAAAGGGATCATGAGATTATTCAAGCTGGAAACTTCCGTGTGCAGCCACAAGCCACTATGGGCTCTGGCATAGTTGATTAAGTCGTGCAAACTCTTACAGTGGTAGACTAGCAGATGTAGGGGATGTAGGTGGTACTGTCTACCCATCGTAAGGTGCTAACGCTTCTGAAAGATTGTGTCTCGGTCATCCGTTTCTCAAACACCTTGTAGTGCGAGAAAATCCAGTGGAGGAGATCGAGTCTTGTGGGAAAAGTGCGCAAACCTCTGCAGAGTGTACAAACTGATCATGGTTAGTTGTGTCTCCGGTTATGGACATCTTGAGTATCTAGTTCGTGGATTATCATGTGGATCTCAACACTCTTAATTATAAAATTTGATTGGGTTATGGTTAATTATTTTCATTTGGGATTGAGATGGGGTTTACCATTCTCAATGTTTAACAACCACCATGATAGTTAAATACAAGATATTCCTTTGTTGTAGGGAAAAATTGGCTTTTCGCAAAACTTATTAACCATACAGCCTCCACCAGCCATATATGCATGTAGTGATAGCATTATTCTATTCATTACTCTCTTGTGTTACATTGCCAGCATATTCCATGTGCTGACCCATTTTCGGGATGCAACATATCATGTTGCAGACTTTTCAGACGACGAGTAAAGGTGCCTTAGGTCATGGTCTTTCACTCAGTGATACCGTTGGAGTTGATGGACTCACTTTATCTTCCAAGCCTTCCGTTGTTATCGTATTAGATGGCCTTATGCCATATTTATTGTAATAAGTTATCTTTTGAGACATTCGATGTAATAAGTGTTTGATTGCTACTCTGTTACAAATCCTTCAAGTATTGTGCATGTTAGCACTACCGATCCAGGGATGACACTGATGCACAGAGATCAGACTGTTTGAGGTCTGGTCGCTACAAAAGATTAGGAGGGGAAGCCTTCCAAGAGAGGAAAAACGCCATCGTCGAGCAGCTTGGGCCGGGCGAGTGAGGCTGCCGTAGAGCTTGATGACAAGGACGAACCTCGAGGCAAACCGTAAGTGAAGCTAGGGCACTTTAAACATACCTCGTTCTTTTCCCACTAGTGAAGTGATCGTATGTTCATCCACGCAGGTTAACACCTGGTGTTTCTCAACCATCCTCCTCCTCGGGAGATCTTCTTCCGGAGATGATGGAGAGTGACACGCCTCCTCCGGCCTCATCGCATAACAGAGGAGATGATACCGAGGTATCGTCCCGAAGGGCTCCTCCAGCACACCAAGTAGTACAAGAAATGAAGAAAGCATTACCCGAAGGCGGTGCCTCCGTCACTCGGGGTTCCGGGATCGAGACTGGCATCCCCGAACCGTCCGATTTAGAGCCGGAGACGGTTCTGGAGGCAAGCAAGCGTGTTCCTTCACAGGACTGCCATACTCCAGCGGTGGTTTGTGAAGACCCAGGAGCGCCGGAAATGCTGACGGACATGCTACGACGAGCATCCATTTCAGAAGAGCAACATTCCTTGATGGTTATGGTGGTCGAAAGGGTTCTATTCGCGAAGAGTGGATTGAACGAGGCCTTCACGAGCCTTCTAAGAGGTTTTGAGGTTTGTGATGTAGCTTTGTCAATTGAATTTTATTGACAGAATGCACCTGTTGTATATGCAGTAGCCCCTGAGACTCGGATTGTCTTCCGAAGGAAGCGATCGGAGGATCAAAGAGATATGCTCAGGTATTAACCTTGGTTTAATTTGAAATATAGGCTGCTTCCCCTCCTGTGGCTGCCCAGAATACGAAAGTGGCCGAACTACAGCGAAAGCTGGATATTGTGGAGGATGACGTTGCGTTGATCAACAGGCGTCTTGACGACTCGCAAGGTATGTATTTCGAGCATTCTTTACACCAGTGTGCTTGATGCGGGAAAGAGCTTTATATGAAATATGCATGAAATGCAGATGGTGCTGCCGCTGTGGAGGCTCTTCGGGCGGAGCTAATCCGGGCCAAGGAGCGGGCCCGGTTTAGTGATGCTGCTGCTGAAGGAGCATTGGTTGAACTGAAGGCCGAACAAGCTGTGTGATGCCAGGGCGAGGAGAATATATCCACGATGACACTCGCTTTGGAGAATGCTACTGGTCGCTGCGAATTTCTTGAGAAGGAGAATAAAGCCTTAACGACTGAACTGGACAAGGCCCGGCAGGAGGCAAGAGAAGCGCGATCAGAGTCCAGAGCACTCCGTGAGGAGGTCTGGCAGGCGAAGGAGATATTAGCTAGAAAGCCTTTTCTGCTGCAGACTAAGTTCGGTGACCCGGACTATGCTCAGCTGAACCAAGTGTGGAGTTCTCCGAATGAGTATTTGGACTTGCCGAAGAGTTCTTCCGATGCAGCGATGTATTACCAAGCGTGAGCTGGATATGCAACGGAGAAGCTTTTTTTGTCATAGTTTGGTGTGTCAAAGCGCCCGCTGCTGCTCAATGAACAGATGTCCCAATGGGCCGAACTTCATAGGGTATCTGGCGCTGCCATGAAGGATGTCATAGTCCGGCTATGGCCAACCGAGCCTGCGCTGAATAGCTATTTTGGTTTGGTGCAGAAGCTTGTCGATGCAGTGTCGTGAATCGATGCTGCGAAGCGATCGGCGTGCATTGAAGGTGCACGGATGGCCCTTGCCCGAGTCAAGACATTCTGGGGGAAGTTGAAGGCCATCAATGTCGCGACGAAGGGTCCACCCAAAGGCGAGGACCGTCCAAAAACAGAGCATTATTTTGAAGATGTCCTGGAGGCCGCCCGCTTGATTGAGGGTCAATGCTCGAAGAACATAATGTTCGAGTGAGGTGTATGATGATTGTAAAATACAACTTTATAGTTAATGTATTTATGTTTTGCTCTAAAAGCTTGAATTCCTCATGTGCGGTTGTTTTAATATAATCTGAAAGTTTTCCAGTCGTCGGCTTCAGCCCCCTCGTAGGAAGTACGGGGGTGTTCGGAAAAGCATTTAATCACTCTTTATCCAATGTCTTGGTCCATGAAGGAGGTGGTAATGCGATGAACCGGGCAATCGGACTATAAGGCATTAACACTTTCACTTAACCATAGGAGTTTTATGGTGGGGCTATGACATAGCCCCTAGTGTGTATGCGGCGTGTGGTGCCTTACATATCTGATCTGAAAAAGATCCCTCGTATTACACGAAGAATCGCTAAAGATTCCAATAAATCGTCAAGTGGTTGACCAGCTCTCGTCGCATCATGACAGTAAGTTTTCGGCTTTCTCTACTAAGGTGCTCATCCGGTCTAGGCCAGGGCACAATCATAGTAGTTCTCCCTTTACTACCCTAGCCAATAGAGCGGAACGTAGGGTAGGAAACACAGGAGCCGGGAAACCCAACTATTGACCCAAGACAATGATTCGGAGCTGATGCATATAAGGCCAAACTTGCGATGCCGAAGTATGCTATAGAGTTGTTCGGACTTTTACTGGCAACTCATTCGTTCCCATGCCGAGCCCCTAGTAGGGTGTGCTGAGGTGCATCTGCAAAGCAGCCGTTGAGGCCGTACTTTATTTTTGAAAGGGTATGAGAGATCGGTTCGGGTGAGACTTACTGAGAACGGAGCGATGTGCCAATGATAAATTTATGTATATATATAAAGAGAAACCATGGACCCGGCTATTTGACATGCTCGTGGTTGGGATCAGAGGAAAAAGGGCATAGTACAGGCTTGGAATAAAGAGTGCGGTCTACAAAAAATAATTTTGGACCTCCTGTCGCACGTCTGCGTTGCCCATCCTCGGGGAGGGGGATCCTTAACGGAAGTAACCCCTTAGGTGAGTGTATGGATCCGAACTCCGATAGAGTCCGCTGTAGATGTTGTCCAGTTGGTTACCTGTTCTTTAAGGAGGATACAGAAAAATGATAAAAACATATAAAAACATTACAGGAATGCTTGTAGGGTTGTCCGTATTGTGCTTCCGCTGATGCCCATGGTATCTTGAGTGCGTAGTGATGTGCGCGTGGTACAAGTTTCGCCAGTAAAGTAGGTGGGTGGCAGAAGCCGAACTGCTATTTGCGTTTTGGGAGTGGTCGAACGTCGGAGGGGAACTTTTTCTGGCCCCTGGTGTTCTGCTGGCGAGCCGATCCGTCGTCTTCGTCATCCGGTGGCCTCCTCCGCTTGTGATCAGCGTTAAGCTTGCCTGCCTGCTTGAAGACCCAACAGTTATGGTTGGTATGATTAGCTGGCCTATCAGGGTGACCGTGAATCTGACAAGGTCGGTCTAATGTCCTGTCAAGGGTGGATGGTCCATCCTGGTTTGCCTTTAGTGGCTTCTTTCGTTGACCGGGCTTCGGATTGTGAAATCCGGCGTTTACCGTTGTGTCGCATATATTACTGCGACTGTTGTGTTCGATTCGTCGTGGCTTGCCGCTGCCATCTCGGATTTCGGAAGTGCCCGGGCCGCTGGCATCGTTTCTTTTACGAGCAAGCCAGTTGTCTTCTCCCGCGTAGAAGTGGTTCATTAGAGCGGTAAGGGTTGTCATGGATTTGGGTCCTTCCTGGCCGAGGTGACGCGCGAGCCATTCATCCCGGACGCTATGTTTGAAGGCCGCGAGGGCTTCTATGTCCGGACAGTCAATAATTTGGCTCTTTTTGACTAAGAACCTGGTCCAGAGCTCCCTAGCTGACTCGTCGGGCTCCTGGACAATGTGATTTAAGTCATTGGCGCATAATGGCCGGACCTATGTTCCCTGGAAGTTGTCTCGAAAGGCGTCTTCCAAGTCTTCCCAGTTGCCAATAGAATTTTCTGGCAAACTATTTAGCCAGTACCGAGCTATCCCTTTAAGCTTGAGAGGTAGGTATTTAATGGCATGGAGGTCGTTTCCGCGGGCCATGTGAATATGGAGGAGGTAATCCTCAATCCATATCGCGAGGTCTATTGTCCCATCGTATGATTCGGTGCTAATGAGTTTAAACCCGCCTGGAAATTTGTGTTCCATTAGTTCGTCCATGAAGCAGAGGGGGTGTGCGGCTCCTCTATGTTGGGCCACACTATGAAGCACCTCCGGCGGGCTCCGTTTACGGTGCTCGGACCGGGCATGGTCAGCTTTGTAGTGTACGAATAGGCGACCATAATCGTCGGTCGGGGTATATCTTCGTGATCTATACATCGATCTTGTGCGTCCTGCTCTACCCTCCGTGCCGTATGGGTTGGTATGGTGCTCTGCTTGGGCTACTGCTTTGTCTGGACCGAACTATGGTCGGCCCGCCGCATTGTTCGATGGTGGTATGGGCTCCATCACCCTGCCATCGTATTGAGGGAGCCACCTACTCTTGGGGTGGCTTTTGTCTGGGCTGCTAAGGCTGTATTCTTCGGCGGCCAAGACCTTGGTCCATCTATCATTAAGCAAGTCTTGGCTTGCTTGAAGCTGCAGCTTCTTCTTTCTTAAGCTCCTTGTAGTGGCTATAAGCCGGCGTTTAAAGCGCTCCTGCTCGAGAGGTTCCTTTGGCATGGTAAAATCCTCATTGCCGAGGATCTCCTCCTCCTCAGAGAGGGGGAGATAGTTGCTATCCTCCGAGTCCCCACATGTGGCTTGTTTGTCAGGGCTATCTTACCCGCCTTCCTATTCCTCCTGCTCGGATTCTACCTCAACGGGGTCTTCGTTGTCCGGTGTATCGTCTTCTCTGGTGCTGGCAGTGTCTTCTCTTCGGCGATGAGGCCTAGAGCGTCGGTGTCCAGGCTGTGTACCAGGCGGTTTATCCTCGACCGAATCCTCCTTCTCATCGTCGAGAGCACCGTAAGGTGTGTCTAACATACACACGTCATACCAGGAAGTGCTTATCCCGTGTCTAGCGGGTAGTAAGCTCTGGCCTTGACCCTCATCATCGTCCACACCGTCGATTTCTTCAGAGAGGGGATCGGGTGTGTTGGTTACATCTTTAATAGTGGCTATGAAGTGGGTGGCGGGTGGGAAGCAAAATTCTCCGTTGTCCGCCATAAGTTCGAACCGAACATAGTTCGGAGACGGGTCGTCCGCCAGGGATAGGTCTTTTAGCGAGTTTAGTATGTCGCCCATGGGCGAGTGTTGGAAGACATCTGCGATGCTGAACTTGAAGATCGATAACCGATCGAGTTTGGTGTATGCGGGCTCGCAGGGTTCGGAGCTCGACATCGGAGGCGAGTCCGGGGTTCCGTTGATGCAGATATTGTACGAAGTGGAATCTGCGTGTGGCTCCGACGCCGTGGAATCGGTAGTCCCCGTGATGGGTTTGAGCTTCCCATCTTCGGGTGACTTGAACTGCTCTGAATTTGAGGCCGGAGCTGCAACGGGAGCTATCTCCTGGATGCGTCTTGATGACAGGTTTAAGCCATGTTCATCGGGGCGATAGGGAGCGGTTGTCGCGGTCTCGAATCCGTCGAAGATCAAGTCTCCACGGATGTCCGCAATGTAATTCAAGCTCCCGAATTTGACCTAACGGCCAGGGGGTAGCTGTCGATCTGCTCCAGATGGCCAAGCGAGTTGGCCCGCAGTACGAAGCCGCCGAATACGAAGATCTGTCCGGGGAGGATGGTTTCTTCCTAGACAACGTCATTCCTGACGATCGAAGGGGCCATCGAGCCTTCTGTCGACGGCACAGTGGAACTCTCAATGAAAGCACCAATGTCGGTGTCAAAACCGGCGGATCTCGGGTAGGGGGTCCCGAACTATGCGTCTAGGATCGATGGTAACAGGAGACAGGGGGCACAATGTTTACCCAGGATCGGGCACTCTCTATGGAGGTAATACCCTATGTCCTGCTTGATTGATATTGACGAATATGAGTATTACAAGAGTGGATCTACGACGAGATCATAATGGCTAAACCCTAGAAGTCTAGCCTATGTGGGTATGGTAATGAGTATATGTGGTGTCCTTTCCGGACTATCCCCTTCGGTTTATATATACACCGAGGGGATCTAGGGTTTACATGGAGTCGGTTACATAAGAAGGAATCTTCGGTGGCCAAACTTGCCGTCCATGCCAAGTAGAGTCCAATCCGGACATGAGTATGGCCTTCGGTCTTCGTGTCTTCACAGCCCATCAGTCCGACCCATGGATAACAGGCCGGACGCCGAGGACCCCTTAGTCCAGGAATCCCTCACCCATCTTCACGCAGCTCAGGAACCAAAACCAGCTATCTTTGTTCTTGCTCTCGACCAGTGCATATGCAATAGGAAGAAGTTGATTATTTGCATCCACTGCAATCGCCACCAATAGTGTGCCCTTGTACTTTCTAGTGAGAAAGGTACCATCAATTGATAATAGCGGGCGATAGTGCCTAAAGGCTTGTATAGTCTGGGCGAATGCCCAGAATAAGCGGTCCAGGATTAGCTCACCCGGGTTCATTGGGTTTGTACGTTCTCTCCGCCAAACTTGAGTCCCCCTATTAGCACTTGCTATCCGATGAAGCATTCTGGGGGCATAGGAATAGGCCTCCTCATAGGTACCATACAAGTTCTTGAATATATTTTCCTTCGCACGCCTAGCCTTGCTGTAGCTGATAGGGAAGCCAATTTGATCCTGTGCGTCTTTTTGCAGAGCCCTAACACAAATGTTGAGACTTCCTTGCACAATCGTTTCCATCATCTGTGACACATATCTTGTTGACACATTGCAGTGATTTGAAAGAGTCCCAGTTTGCTCACAGGTATTGTCGTGGTTTTGTCACGGTAGATGTCCTCGTGAATGGACTTAGTCGTGGAGCCATCGCTACAGGTTAGCTTAAAGGGGTTAAAGCGGACAAAGGACGCAAGGGTTATACTGGTTCGGACCCTTACGGTGAAGGTAAAAGCCTAATCCAGTTGTGATGGAATTGCTAGGGTTTTGATGACCAGGGAGCGAATCCGCTTTGCCTGGCTCTCGAGTTGTTGTCTGTTCTCCCTAAACCGCCGCCAGGTCATCCCTTTATATACACAGGTTGACGCTCGGCAGTTTGCAGAATCCCGAGGCCGGTTCATAAACGTGCCCGGCCCGGTTTCTACCTTTGCTTTCCCTACAACATAAGTTACATATCATAAGGCGGTTTACATCTACGGGCCCTAATCGCCTTTGGGCCCTGGGCCTTCATGTTAGATCTCCTCCCTAAAGCGCCATCCCATTTATCTTCATGGGATTCTAACATGACTAACTCCTTGTGAACATAACCCTGCCCCTAATGGCCGGTTTATACTTAATAGTAACATCCCCAACATTAGGCCCCAGATTGATTTGAACTTGTTCATGTCAATCTTCAACACTTAGAAAAATTCCTCCGTTTCCACCTTCGCATAGATCTTGTAAACCTCGTGACATCATCCTCCAGATTTGTAGTAAACCGCCGTGATGTCACCTGTTCATTAAAGCTGAAGATACCCTTTATTAATGAGCATCCAACAATCGAGGCGACAACCTTGTTATATATCCATTTTTTGGGCTCCTCGATTCCCGCACCTGTCGCTTATCTCTTTGCCTTATAAATAGGGCTGAGGATCCCTTTCTTCTTTTCCCCGTTGCCTCTTCATCTCTTCTTCCACCTCGCGACGCCTCTGCACCCAAGCGTCGCCGCCGTCGTCGAGCTTCGCCTCTGCCTCGCCGTCGGCCGCTGCATTATATGTCTCCATTGTATATACTTTTCCAAACACTTTTGCCCTTGTTGTGGACTCTAACTTGCATGATTTGAATGGAACTAACCCGGACTGACACTGTTTTCAGCAGAATTGCCATGGTGTTATTTATGTGCAGAAACAAAAGTTCTCGGAATGACCTGAAACTCCACGGAGATTATTTTTGGAAATAATAAAAAATACTAGCGAAAGAATCAAGGCTAGGGGGCCCACACCCTAGCCACGAGGGTGGGGGGCGCCCCCCTGCCTCGTGGGCCCCCTGGAGCTCCACCGATCTCAATTCCAACTCCATATATTCGTGTTCGGGGAGAAAAAAATTAGAGAGAAGGATTCATCACGTTTTACGATATGGAGCCACCGCCAAGCCCTAAACTCTCTTTGGAGGGCTGATCTGGAGTCCGTTCGGGGCTCCGGATAGGGGAATCCGTCGCCGTCGTCATCATCAACCATCGTCCATCACCAATTTCATGATGATCACCGCCGTGCGTGAGTAATTCCATCATTGGCTTGCTGGACGGTGATGGGTTGGATGATATTTATCATGTAATCGAGTTAGTTTTGTTAGGGTTTGATCCCTAGTATCCACTATGTTCTGAGATTGATGTTGCTATGACTTTGCTATGCTTAATGCTTGTCACTAGGGCCCGAGTGCCATGATTTCAGATCTGAACCTATTATGTTTTCATGAATATATGTGAGTTCTTGATCCTATCTTGCAAGTCTATAGTCACCTACTATGTGTTATGATCTGGCAACCCCGAAGTGACAATAATCGGGACCACTCTGGGTGATTACCGTAGTTTGAGGAGTTCATGTATTCACTATGTGTTAATGCTTTGGTCCGGTACTCTATTAAAAGGAGGCCTTAATATCCCTTAGTTTCCAATAGGACCCCGCTGCCACGGGAGGGTAGGACAAAAGATGTCATGCAAGTTCTTTTCCATAAGCATGTATGACTATATTCGGAATACATGCCTACATTACATTGATGAATTGGAGCTAGTTCTGTGTCACCCTAAGTTATGATTGTTACATGATGAACCACATCCGGCATAATTATCTATCACCGATCCATTGCCTACGAGCTTTCCATATATTGTTCTTCGCTTATTTACTTTCCGTTGCTATTGTTATCATCACTACAAAATACCAAAAATATTACTTTTGCTACCATTACCTTTTACCACCGTTACCACTACTATCATATTACTTTGCTACTAAATACTTTGTTGTAGATATTAAGTTGTCTAGGTGTGGTTGAATTGATAACTCAGTTGCTAATACTTGGGAATATTCTTTGGCTCCCGTTTTGTCGAATCAATAAATTTGGGTTGAATACTCTACCCTCGAAAACTGTTGCGATCCCCTATACTTGTGGGTTATCAAGACTATTTTCTGGCGTCGTTGCCGGGGAGCATAGCTCTATTCTTTGAGTTACTTGGGATTTATATCTGCTTATCATTATGAAGAACTTGAAAGATCCAAGAACCAAGATTTATCCCTCAACTATGAGGGGAGGTAAGGAACTGCCATCTAGCTCTGCACTTGATTCACCTTCTGTTTTGACTAAGCTTGTGACACCAAAACCTGCTTCTGCTATTAATTCTGATATGTCGCATGTTATGTATGATGCCACTTCTGCTATGCATGATACTTATGATGAAACTACTTCTATGCTTGATACTACTGTGCCACTTGGTGAATTTCTTGATGAACAACTTGCTAGGGCTAGAGAGAATGAAATTATTGAAACTGATAATATTGATGAAAGTGATGATGAAGGCTCTCCTAATAAATATGAATTGCCTGTTGTGCGTGAGGGCTATGTTATGGATGAAGAAACTAAAAGAGACTTTGTTGCATGCAATGATAGAAGTGATCTTAGGAAATTATTAGCTAAGCTTAAAGAAAAAACTCTGAATGCTAGAATGAAATATGATCCTGCTTATGCTACTTCACCTATCTTTGTTACTGATAAGGATTATGAATTCTCTATTGATCCTGATATAATTACTTTGGTTGAATCTGATCCTTTTTATGGTTATGAATCTAAAACTGTTATGGCACATCTTACTAAATTAAATGATATAGCCACCCTATTCACTAATGATGAGAGAACTCACTACTTTTATATCCTTAAAATATTTCCATTCTCATTAAAGGGTGATGCTAAGATATGGTTTAATTCTCTTGATCCTGGTTGTGTGCGTAGTCCCCAGGATATGATTTATTACTTCTCTGCTAACTATTTCCCTGCTCATAAGAAACAAGCTACCTTAAGGGATATATATAATTTTTTGCAAATTGAAGAAGAGAGTCTCCCACAAGATTGGGGGAGGCTTCTCCAATTACTTAATGCTTTGCCTGATCATCCTCTTAAGAAAAAATGAAATACTTGATATCTTTTATAATGGACTAACCGATGCTTCCAGAGACCACCTGGATAGTTGTGATGGTTCTGTTTTCAGGGAAAGAACACCGGATGAAGCTGAAATTCTATTGAATAATATGTTGACAAATGAAAATAATTGGACACTTCCTGAGCCAGCTCCTGAGCCAACTCCTGAGCCTATTCCTAAACCAACTCCGAAGAAAAGGGGTATTCTATTTCTCAGTCCTGAAGATATGCAAGAGGCAAAGAAATCTATGAAAGAAAAAGGTATTAAAGCTAAAGATGTTAAGAATTTACCTCCTATTGAAGAAATACATGGTCTTAATTTACCGCATGTTGAAGAAATACATGGTTTTAGTCCATCACCTATTGAGGAAACTCATGGTCTTGATAACCCGACATAGGTGAAGGAAATATGCCCTAGAGGCAATAATAAAGTTATTATTTATTTCCTTATATCATGATAAATGTTTATTATTCATGCTAGAATTGTATTAACTGGAAATATAATACATGTGTGAATACATAGACAAACAGAGTGTCACTAGTATGCCTCTACTTGACTAGCTCGTTAATCAAAGATGGTTATGTTTCCTAACCATGGACAAAGAGTTGTTATTTGATTAACGGGGTCACATCATTAGTTGAATGATCTGATTGACTTGACCCATTCCGTTAGCTTAGCACTTGATCGTTTAAGTATGTTGCTATTGCTTTCTTCATGACTTATACATGTTCCTGTAACTATGAGATTATGCAACTCCCGTTTACCGGAGGAACACTTTGGGTGCTACCAAATGTCACAACGTAACTGGGTGATTATAAAGGAGTACTACAGGTGTCTCCAAAGGTACATGTTGGGTTGGCGTATTTCGAGATTAGGTTTTGTCACTCCGATTGTCGGAGAGGTATCTCTGGGCCCTCTCGGTAATGCACATCACATAAGCCTTGCAAGCATTGCAACTAAGATGTTAGTTGTGAGATGATGTATTACGGAACGAGCAAAGAGACTTGCCGGTAACGAGATTGAACTAGGTATTGGATACCGACGATCGAATCTCGGGCAAGTAACATACCGATGACAAAGGGAACAACGTATGTTGTTATGCGGTCTGACCGATAAAGATCTTCGTAGAATATGTAGGAGCCAATATGGGCATCCAGGTCCCGCTATTGGTTATTGACCGGAGACGTGTCTCGGTCATGTCTACATTGTTCTCGAACCCGTAGGGTCCGCACGCTTAAGGTTTCGATGACAGTTATATTATGAGTTTATGAGTTTTGATGTACCAAAGGAGTTCGGAGTCCCGGATGAGATCGGGGACATGACGAGGAGTCTCGAAATGGTCGAGACGTAAAGATCGATATATTGTACGACTATATTCGGACATCGGAAAGGTTCCGAGTGATTCGGGTATTTTTCGGAGTACCGGGTAGTTACGGGAGAAGCAATGGGCCTTGATGGGCTTTAGTGGGAAGAGGAGAAAGGGCCAAGGGGCTGCTGCGCCCCCCCTCCCCTCTAGTCCGAATTGGACTAGGGAAAAGGGGGCTGGCCACCTCTCCTTCTCCTCCACTTCCTTCTCCCTTCCTCCCCTCTTGGTGGACTCCTACTAGGACTTGGAGTCCTAGTAGGACTCCACATCCTGGCCGCACCAAGCCTTGGCCGGCCTCCTCCTCCTCCATCCTTTATATACTGAGGCAAGGGGCAGCCCATGAACACACAAGTTGATCTTCGTGATCGTTCCTTAGCCATGTGCGGTGCCCCCCTCCACCATATTCCACCTCGGTCATATTGTAGCGGTGCTTAAGCGAAGCCCTGCGACGATAGAACATCAAGATCGTCACCACGCCGTCGTGCTGACGGAACTCCTCCCCGACGCTTTGCTGGATCGGAGCCCGGGGATCGTCATCGAGCTGAACGTGTGCTAGAACTCGGAGGTGCCGTAGTTTCGGTGCTTAATCGGTCGGGCCGTGGAGACGTACGACTACATCAACCAAGTTAACACTTCCGTTGTCGATCTACAAGGGTACGTAGATCACACTCTCCCCCTCTCGTTGCTATGCATCACCATGATCTTGCGTGTGCGTAGGAAATTTTTTGAAATTACTACGTTCCCCAACAACAGGTAGTAAAGGTAAATTCTCTCTATAGATATGATAAAGCTGAAATCCCTCTTACTAAGTTTGCTAGCCCATGCTTGGATGAGTTTGATGACTTTATGGTTAAGCAAGAAAACTTCAATGCCTATTTTGGTAGAGAATTAAAATGTAATGCTTATATGATTGAACACTTGAGTGATTATATGGCCAATGTTAAAGGTGAACTAAAAGTTATTAGTAAACATGCTTCTATGGTTACAACTCAAGTAGAACAAGTACTTAAAGCTCAGAATGATTTGCTCAATGAATTAAATAGTAAGAATGATAATGTTGTTAGAGTTATGACAAGAGGTGGTAAAATGACTCAGGAACCTTTGTATCCTGAAGGCCATCCTAAGAGAATTGAGCAGGATTCTCAGAGAAATAATATTGATGTACCTAGTCCTTCTAAAAGGAAGAAAAAGAAAAATGATAGGACTTTGCATGCTTCTAGTGAACCTGTTATTGACACACCTGAGAATCCCAATGATATCTCTATTTCTGATGCTGAAACACAATCTGGTAATGAACAGGAAACTAGTGATAATGTTAATGATAATGTTCATATTGATGCTCAACCTAGCAATGATAATGATGTAGAAGCTGAACCTGTTGTTGATCTTGATAACCCACAATCAAAGAATCGATGTTATGATAAAAGAGACTTTGTTGCTAGGAAACACGGTAAGGAAAGAGAGCCTTGGGTTCAGAAACCCATGCCTTTTCCTCCTAAGCCATCCAAGAAAAGGGATGATGTGGATTTTGAGTGCTTTGCTGAAATGATTAGACCTATCTTTTTGCGTATGCGTTTGATTGATATGCTTAAAATGAATCCTTATGCTAAGTACATGAAAGATATTGTTACTAATAAAAGAAAGATACCGGAAGCTGAAATTTCCACCATGCTTGCTAATTATACTTTTAAGGGAGGAATACCAAAGAAACTTGGAGATCCCGGAGTACCAACTATACCATGCTCCATTAAAAGAAACTATGTTAAAACTACTTTATGTGATCTTGGAGCCAGTGTTAGTGTTATGCCTCTCTCTTTATATCGTAGACTTGATTTGAATAAGTTGACACTTACAGAAATATCTTTGCAAATGGCTGATAAATCAACGGCTATACTTGTCGGTATATGTGAGGATGTGCATGTTGTGGTTGGAAACGTTACTATTTTAACAGACTTTGTTATTATTGATATTCCCGAGGACGATAGTATCTCTATTATTCTTGGAAGACCCTTTTTGAATACTGCAGGGTGTTATTGATTGCACCAAAGGCAATGTCACTTCTCATGTTAATGGTCATGAGCATATGGTACACTTTCCGAGGAAACAACTTCAAGTCCACAGTATAAATCTAATGGAAAAATTTCAACAATCACTATTGGAGGTTTTGAATTTCCTCTTCCTGCTGTCAAGAAGAAATATGATATTCTTATTGTTGGGGATGTGCATATCCCCGTTGAGGTAACCTAGTGTTATTCAAAAATTCTCCGGTTCCATGTTATTCGGAATGAGTTTGTTAACAAGACCCGATCAACCTTGTTAGTGGATTCCTTTTGATGAGCATGAGATGGATGAATTTAGAAAACACAACTCTCTGTACCCTCTTTCTACTTTCTGTTATTTATATTAAATAAAGCAAAGGTAGTAATTTCTGTCTCTTTTCTGAATTATCCATGCAATAAAAACCCCGAAAACAAAAGTTCTCCAAATGCCCTGAAATTTAAATATGATTTTTTCTGGAATATTTGAGAATATCTGGCACTGAGAACACAGCAGGGGGAGCAAGCACCTGGGCACGAGGGTCCAGGGCGCGCACACCCCTACAGGGCAGGCCCCCTGCCTCGTGGCCCATGGTGGCTCCCCTCCACTTATTCGTGCACCCACACACTTCTTCTTCCTCCCAAAAAAATCACCAGCCATCTCAAGCATGAGTTCTAGCTCATTTTGCTGCGATTTTTGATCTCCTTGCTCAAAGCACCCCTCACAAAACTGCTTTGGGGGGGGGGGTTGTTCCTTGGTATGTGACTCCTCCATTGGTCCAATTAGTTTTTGTTCTAGTGCTTTATTCATTGCAAATTTGTGTTGCCTAGGTGACCATGTTCTTGAGCTTGCATATCAAATTTATATGGTTCCAAGTAGTTCTAATGCATGATATAGGCTCTAGGCACTTGTAGGAGTAGTTGCTATCAATTTTGTTGAGTTTGGTTTACTTTTATTTGAAGTTACTAAAAATTTCAGATTTTTTCAGAAAATAATGAAGAGATTTTTGAGGGGCTCATCGAGCCGAAGCTCGAAGGAAAAGCAAAATGAAGAAGCAGAGAGGCCCAAATATAATCAGCCTCGCACCGCGGAGGTTCGGCCGTGTGAATGGCCTTCAAATGATTTCTTGAGAGCACCCGGGATTTATGATGATTTTTATGAATTGGCTAAGAATGCAGGCCTCACTGACTTCCTCCGCGACCAACGTGAACAATATCTCTTACTCACCAATACTTTTGTGCAAAACTTCTACTATTATCCTAAGGAATCACCCCCTTCAGTAGAGTTTCATTTATATGATGTGGTTAAGAAGATGTCACTATATGAATTTTGCAGGGTTTGCAAAATACCTTTCAAGGGTAGCTTAGAGGAACCACATCGTAAAGATGTGGACGGGTTTATTGACACTATTACTGTAGGGGAAACTAGGAAGGTTTCCGATGCAAGAATCACTAGCATACATTTTCCTGTTTTACGCTACTTTGCAATATTTGCTAGTCGTTGCTTAATTGGTCACGGAAACTGTGGAAACCTTAGTGTTCCTGATATTATTCTTTTGTTCCATGGTTTATTCCTGACGACTCTGTTAGTATGGGCGGTATTATTGCCAAACGGTTAAGTATGAACCGTACAAATGGCCCCATCTTTGGAGGTGTCTATGCTTCACGCCTTGCTGCATAATATAACATACCTGTTAGGCACTATGAAAAAGAAGAAAAATTGCTGCCTACTATTTATTTAGATTACAAGAGTATGGTAGCGCATGATTTTATTGTAAAGAATAGGGAAAGGGAGCTTAAATACAAATTGTTCTTTGACAAACATCATCCTGAGACTATTATCCTGCCTACTCCTTCCTTGTTTGATTTATCTGCACGCAAGTACCTTGTTCCCTTCGAGGCCATTCACGTCTACCGGAACCCTACATCAGCTGCAGAGCCAGAGCCGGAACCACAATTTGATCCTCCATGACAGTCTGATTACCAGTGGGATCCGGAGGTGATTGCCAGCCAGTGGCAATCTGAGTATCCATCATAGTACGACCCCAGTTACAACTTTGAATATCCGCCAGGCCAGCCGTGGCCATAGACCAACTTAGGCCAAAAGCCTAAGCTTGGGGGATTACGTATTTCCCACCGACATTACATTTATGTTCACTTACTCATTGCTAGATGTCAGTGCTCATACTTTTTCATTGTATCATCCATGCCAGTTTATTTTCCTTTTTATGCTTTCTTCTTAATAAAACTTAATAGAAAAACAAAAAAATCAGTTGCGGATTTTAATTAGTTTACTTTCCATGCTTGTAGTAGTAAACTACTCACAGGTATAGCTACTAACTATGGACTCGTAGGTCTGAAGTAAACTACTCACACTTCATCGGAGGGGCTTGGATGATGATGTAGAAGCCCTCCGTGATCGATTCCCCTTCCGGCGGAGCTCTGGAACAGGCCCCAAGATGGGATCTCGTGGATACAGAAAGTTGCGGCGGTGGAATTAGGTTTTTGGCTCCGTCTCTGATCGTTTGGGGGTACGTGGGGATATATAAGAGGAAGAAGTACGTCGGTGGAGCAATAGGGGGGCCACGAGGGTGGAGGGCGCGCCCCCCTACCTCGTGGCCTCCTGTTAATTGGCTTGACATAGGGTCCAAGTGTCCTGAGTTGTATTCGGTGAGAAAATCACGTTCCCGAAGGTTTCATTCCGTTTGGACTCCGTTTGATATTCCTTTTCTTCGAAACCCTAAAACAGGCAAAAAACAGCAATTCTAGGCTGGGCCTCCGGTTAATAGGTTAGTCCCAAAAATAATATAAAAGTGGATAATAAAGCCCAATAATGTCCAAAACAGTAGATAATATAGCATGGAGCAATCAAAAATTATAGATACGTTGGAGACGTATCACCCCCTACCCGAGATCTGCCGGTTTTGACACCACATTGGTGCTTTCATTGAGAGTTCCACTATGCCGTCACCGTAAGGCTTGATGGCTCCTTCGATCACCGGTAACGATGCGGTCCAGGGTGAGGTTTTCCTTCCCGGGCAGATCTTCGTATTCGGCAGCTTCGCACTGCGGGCCAATTCGCTTGGCCATCTGGAGTAGATCGAGAGCTACGCCCTGGCCATCAGGTCAGGTTTGGAAACTTAAACTACACTGCCGACATCCGCAGAGACTTGATCTTCGACGGATTCGAGCCCATGTCAGGTGCGCCGCACAATCACGACGAGCATGACATAACTCTGCCGTCGGACAGTGTTCGGGAGATTGCATCTGCAACTACTCCGGCCTTCAATCCGGAGCAAATTACGCCATCCAAGGACGGAGGGATAGACCCCGCCATGGAGGCCGCACTCTCAGTGGCGATGGAGCCGAATACTGACTTCGCCCCTTACGAGAGCCGTGTCGCCGAACCACGGGATTCGTCTCTGGCCACGGACTCCGAGCCGCCTGCATACGTGCCTATCGAATCCGATTGGGCATCGATCATGGAGTTCACCTCCGTGGATATTTTTCAGCACTCGCCTTTCGGCGATGTGTTAAATTCATTAAGGTCTCTCTCCTTCTTAGGAGAACCTTGGCCGAACTATGTCCGGCTAGAATGGGATGCGAACGACGAAGAAATTCGATGCCCACCCACCACCCACTTAGTAGCCACTGTCGACGATTTAACCGACATGCTCGACTTCGACTCCGAAGACATCGACGGTATGGACGACGATGCAGGAGACGAACAGGAACCACCGCCCACAGGGCGCTGGACCGCCACCTCATCATATGATATATACATGGTGGACACCCCCAAAGAAGGCAAGGGCGACGAGACAGTGGAGGATGACCCCTCCAAGAAGCAACCCAAGCGTCGACGTCAGCGGCGCCGCTCTAAGTCCCGCCACAGCAAAAGTAATAATACCGGCACAAGAGACAACAACACTCTGGATAGTGCCGAAGACAACCACAGTCCCCACCAGCACAATGTAGAGCGGGAAGGCAAACAAGCTAGCCCTCCAGAGTAGGCAGCAGATGGAAAATCGGAGGAGGACAATTACATGCCTCTCTCTGAAGACGAGGTGAGCCTCGACGACGAAGAATTTATCATACCTGAGGATCCCGTCGAGCAGGAGCGCTTCAAGTGCCGGCTTATGGCCACAGCAAATAGCCTGAAGAAAAAGCAACAACAGCTTCAAGTTGATCAAGACTTGCTAGCAGACAGATGGACTGAAGTCCTTGCGGCCGAGGAATACGAACTCGAGCGCCCCTCCAAGAGTTACCCAAAGCGCAGGTTGCTACCTCACCTCGAGGAGGAAGCATTGAAACCCACATCACCAGTGTACGATGCGGCTGACCGGCCACCTTGTGGCCGAGCTAGAGAGGCGTTTCAGCCTGAAGTTCAGCCTACACCCCGCCGCCACTCAAACAAAAATACCAAGGCCCGGGGCAACACACGGGACCTGCGAGATGTATTGGACAACAGGGCAAAACATGCAAGGTCGATCTACGGATCACGGGGCACGCACCAATACGCGACGATGATCGTCACACCGGATACACTAAAAGCAAATCCGGCCGAGCCGGACATGATAGACAAGACTCGTATGAACCACGTCGCGATATAGCCTCGCACAGAGGCGCCGCACACCCCTTATGCTTCACTGATGAAGTAATGGATCACGAATTCCCAGAAGGGTTCAAACCCATAAACATCGAATCATACGATGGTACTACAGACCCCGCAGTATGGATAGAAGACTTCTTCCTCCACATTCACATGTCCCGCGGGGATGACCTACATGCCATCAAGTATCTCCCGGTCAAACTCAAAGGGCTGGCTCGGCATTGGCTCAATAGCTTGCCGGCAAACTCCATCGGAAGTTGGGAGAACCTGGAAGAGGCATTCCTGAACAATTTCCAGGGCACTTATGTGCGACCGCCGGACGCTGGCAATTTAAGTCATATCAGCCAACAACCAGGGGAATCGGCTAGGAAATTCTAGACCCGGTTCCTAACCAAGAAGAAC
Source organism: Triticum aestivum (assembly GCF_018294505.1). Taxonomy (NCBI): domain Eukaryota; kingdom Viridiplantae; phylum Streptophyta; class Magnoliopsida; order Poales; family Poaceae; genus Triticum; species Triticum aestivum. The sequence goes on along the minus strand of NC_057797.1, from coordinate 585,349,184 downwards.
CAAATTGTCGAATGTCCGGATGCAGAGACCTTAGCGGCATTTAAGCATAATATCCATGATGAATGGCTCACCCGGCACCTTGGCCAAGAGAAGCCAAAATCCATGGCAGCCCTCACGACACTTATGACCCGCTTTTGTGCGGGCGAAGATAGCTGGTTGGCTCATAGTACCAATACAGTAGGCAAACCCGGCATATCAGAAGCCGGGGATAGCAACGGCAAACCACGACACAACAAACACAAGCGCCGCAAATATGGTGAAACCACCAAAAATACGGCACTTAATGCCGGGTTCAGGGGCTCCAAGTCCGGTCAGCGGAAATGGCCACTCAAAAATACAAATCCGGGTCCATCCAGTCTGGACCGCATACTCGCTCGCCAATGCCAAATTCATGGCACCCCAGAAACGCCAGCCACCCATACCAACAGAGAATGCTGGGTCTTCAAACAAGCCGGCAAGGCAGGTGCCAAAAACGAAGAGGGGTCTCAAAGCGACGATAGCAACGAGGAGCCCAGATTGCCGAACACAGGAAGGTAAAAGAAATCCCCCCCCCCCTATATTCAATCGGTGAATGCGGTAAATACCACCCAAATCTCCAACTTGGACCAGATATGCACCCTTAGGGACGTTGGCTCAACGGTACTAGCCGTCCCACAATATAAGATAGGGTCGGTCACCTTCGACCGCACGGATCATCCGGTTAACGCCAATTGGGGCAATCCAGCTGCACTAATCCTCGACCCAATAGTAGACGGGTTCCACCTCACTCGAGTCCTTATGGACGGAGGTAGCAGTTTAAATCTGCTTTACCAGGACACAGTGCGCAAGATGGGCATCGACCAGTCAGCGATCAAACCCACTAAATCCACTTTTAGAGGCATCATACCAGGTATGGAGGTTAGTTGTACAGGCTCCATTTCCCTCGAGGTAAGCTTCGGATCACCAAAAAATTACCGTATCGAAGAATTAATCTTCGAAATCGCCCCTTTCCGCAGTGACTATCAAGCACTGCTCGGGTGAACCGCGTTCACTCGATTCAACGCGGTGCCACATTATGCCTACCGTAAGCTCAAAATGTCCGGTCCACGCGGCATCATCATGGTTCATGGCAAGGCCGAACCTTCCTTCGGCACCAACAAATACATCATTGCCTTAGTAGCAGAAACAACGAGCAGCACCTTGTAGCCGAACCTCGAGTCGACGCCCAGGCTCCCAGACACCGTCAAGGGGCTCCTAACTACTTCGTCGAAGGATACCCCGCCTCGTCCAGAGCTCAACTAAACACTCCGGCGAAGGCCATGACAGGCTGAACTCAGCGGTTCAACCGCCCTCCGGCACGCAAACATTTCTTATATTTCCTTCGCAGGTTCACCTTTGCACCGACCAGGACGGATTCCACAGAGGCAGCTCGAACGCATCAGGGGATCCTTAGACATTCCCCGGAGCAAACGTCCGGCTACAATACGGATCCGCACTCAACCTCTTCCCCCTGGTCACAGCAGGTTCCGCTATCACAACTCCTTTTTTCATCACATTACTTATACCCATACGCATAGACGTATTATTCAAATACAACATGTGGATTTATATGATGTTTACCTGCTGATTATTTCTTATCGAAATCATTTCGTCAAATGGCATCCGTACACAGCGATATGCCTTAAACATGCCAGGGGCTTCGTTTTCCCCGTAACACGGCAATAAAAGTCCGAACACCGTCATGGAAGTTCGGTACCCCGAACTTATAGCATTATATGCATTAGCTCTGAATCATGTCTTGGGTCAATAGTTGGGTTTGCCCGGCTCCCATGTTTTGGTACCTTACGTTCCGCTATATAGGCTAAGGTAGCACTGGGAGAACTACTGTGATTGTGTCCCGGTTCTTCCGGATGAGCACCTCAGTAGAGAAAGCCGAAAACTGACTGTCATGATACGGCGAGAGTTGGTCAGCTGTTCGAGTGGTCACAAAATCTTTAAGGATTTCTCCCGCATAATGCCATAACCAATGCAGCGTGCGATGGATCGGCTCTTTCTCCGATCAGGCGCTCATAGAGCCCCTAGTACGGTCTTTCGAACACAAGGGGCTGTGGCGACCATACTAAAGCTCCTATGGCTAAGTGAGAGTGATAAAGCCCTATAGTCCGATTTCCTAGTTCGTTGTGCTGAGCACCTCCTTCGGATGACCCAAAACTGGGATAAAGAGTGCTCAGGTTTATCCCAAACACCCCCGTACTTCTTGCGTGGGGGCAGAAGCCGACGACTGGCAAACTCTCAGTCTTAACATAAAAATGGCCGCACAGGAGGGTAAACTTTAATATAACAGGCGACAAATAAACGACCTTGTTCAAACATTACAAAGGACAACATGATCGGATTCATGGAAATATAATGTCCCTGGTGCATAGCTCCGCTGCAAGGTAGGATCCTTTTAGGACACTCTTATAATACAATTCGGGCTTGTGGTGCTCCTTCCCCTCTGGCGGTCCCTCGATCACTAGCTTTTCGGCATCCATCTTCCTCCAGTGCACCTTCGCAAGGGCGAAGGCCATTCGCGCTCCTTCTATACATACCGGCCGCTTGATGACATCAAGTCGAGGGCAAGCGCTTACAAGCCGCCTCACGAGCCCGAAGTAGCTGCTTGGAATCGGCTCGGCAGGCCATAGCTGGATAACCATATCTTTCATGGCTAGTTCCGCCGCCTTATGCAGTTCGATCAGCTATTTCAGTTGATCGACAAAAGGCACCGGATAATCCGGCGCCAAATACTGCGACCAAAAGAGCTTATCGGTGGTGTTCCCCCCTTCGGCTCAGTAGAAGTGAGCGGCATCTGATATGCTGTGAGGTAGCTCGGCAAATACACCTGAGAAGTCCGGATTCACAATCAGTAACATAGTTTTCCCTTCAACTACTTGCCTTACATGAGAAAAGCCTTACCCACCGCGATCTTCCTCGCCTCTTGGATCCCCTGCAGGGCGCTTTGGGTTTCCCCCGGGGCATCGCTCATGGCTTGAAGCGCCTTGGTGAGTTTGGACTCTTTCTTTGTTAAACTCTCCTCCAAGGTCTCGCATTTACTTATGGCCTCTTGCAGCTCCTGCTCGGCTTTCATAACTCTAGCCTCGTGTTTCTCATGAAGAGTCTGCTCTGTGGCCGCCTTTTCCTCGGCCTCGGCAATGGCCCTTTTGAGGGCCTCGACTTCGGTCATAACCCCTAGCGCAAATTATGCGGCTTATTTCATAATGAACATTTATTTCACAATAAATGCATGCAATGCTTGTGCATACCTTGTTTATCCCTCAACTGCATTTTCAATTGGCCAATTTCTTCTATGGCCCGCTCCAGACTTTGATTCAGTCCGTAGATCTCCGCAGTACGAGAGGCAGCATCCGCTACAGGTATGTGCTTGAAACAGAAGAGAAATCAATATCACTCAGTAAGTCTTCCTGTGATCATCTATGTGATCCCTCGTCCGGTTCTTTCTTTCACCGAACAGTGTATCAGGGGCTACTATCTATACTATGACACTCTTCGACAACTTATAAAACATACCTCAAAGCCTCTTATAAGGCTGACACAGGCTTCATTCAGTCCACTCTCAGTTGACTGAATCTTCTCAATCACCGCAACCATAAGGGCACGGTGTTCGTCAACGATGGAGGCGTCTCGTAACGCCACCAACAAAGCATCTGACACCTCTGGATGGACAGAGGTCGCCGGCGGAACAGGTACGCCCCCTTCAGCCGAGGGAGGCTGCCTTCTCGATCTTGGAGCCATATAGGCCCCTGGAATCGCATCTGGTGGGGAGCCGAACTTAGGATCACCCCCGTCGTCAGACCCCATGGGAATCTTTTCCTCCACATGTCCGGCCCCTGCGGTTTAACCTCCCGGCACTGCCTTCACGGTTTCTCCCTTTCCTCCTTGGCCGGGGTCCTTCTGGGACGAAGCCTCGGTGTTATGCACCTGGTTGGAGGAAGGGGCCTTTGGGGGCATCCCGCTCTCCATAGCATTTGAGCTCAGCAGGTCCTCTGATGACGATTGTAGGGTACGGGACCTCACCGGACTACCAAAAAATATGGCTTAAGGTTAAAATACTAAGCCACGATGAGTCCGGACACTTAAACATACTTGGATTTTACATACTTACGAGTTCACCAGGGGCTGGGCCCTGGGATCCCATGTCGGGCCGCTGTCGGCGGCGGCAGTGGACTCCTCCAGAAGATAAGCCTTTTCCCTTTTGGGCAGTTCGGCCTCCAAGGGTGTGGAGGCCGTCCTCTTCCTCCTTCCCCCCACAGGGGATTCATCTTCCTCCTCCTCTTTATCCTCTTTGGAGGTAGAACGAGCAACAGAGCCTTCGAGTATGGTGTCCGAAGTGCCGCGACAACGAAGGCCGCCCCGGGTCTTTTTGGCCTCCTTTTCGGCCGTCTTCTTCGACACCTTGTAGGGCACCGGGACTAGCATCTTCGTCAGAAGTGGGATGGCCGGGTCTTCGGGTAACAGGGCTGGACAATGGATCTGCTCGCCTTCTTCGTCCAGTTCTGGGGGAGTTGAATAAACATGCGTTAAGTGCTTCCTTTGGGTCATGCGGATAGAAAAGTTTGATAAACTCACCAAACTTGCATGGAGCGACAGTTGGTACCCGCGGTCTTCAGTAGAGTCCGGCCATGATTTGCTGGACTTGAAAAGCACCTTCCAAATGTCCTTGTGCGAGGAGCCGAAGAACCTTCGCAAAGTTTGGTGCCTGGTCGGATCAAAATCCCATAGATTGCAAGTCCGGTGTTGGGAAGGCAGTATCTGGCGGACTAACATCACCTGGACTACGTTGACAAGTTCAATGTTCCTATCTCCCATATATTTAACGCGTGTCTGAAGCACCGGCAGTTCGTCAGACGAGGACCAGTCCAGGCCTTTCTTGACCCAGGATGTAAGCCGCAGAGGGGCGCCGGATCGAAACTTGGGAGATGCGGCCCATTCCTTGCCGCACGGCTCAGTAATGTAAAACCACCGCTGTTGCCACTCCTTGACAGAATCATTAAAGGTTCCCATTGGCCATACGACGTTGGGCATCTTGCTCACCATAGCGCCCCCGCACTCGGCGTGCTCGCCGCCCACCACCTTGGGCTTCACATTAAAAACCTTCAGCCATAAACCGAAGTGTGGCGAAATACGGAGAAAAGCCTCGCACACGACAATGAATGTTGATATGTTGAGGAAGGAATTAGGGGACAAATCATGAAGGTCGATCACATAATAATACAGCATGCCATGGACGAACGGGTGGAGGGGAAACCCTAGCCCGCGGACAAAGTGAGAGAGGAATACAACCCTCTCGTGGGGTTCCGGAGTAGGGATGATCTGTCCCGCCGTCGGGAGACGGTGGCTGATTTCTTGACCAGATACCCAGCCTCCCGAAGCTTTTTGATATCCTTCTCTCGGACGGTAGAGGCCATCCATTTGCCTCCTGCTCTGGATCCGGACATCTTTGGAAGACCTTTTGTGGGTAGAAAAGGTGAACGCTCGGGCGCTGGAGCCTGAGCGGGATGGAATGAATCGGGAAGGAGGCGTGGGTGAAAAGAATGAATCCTAGTCCCTTTATAAGGGCGGAAGAGGCGATGCGCCTCCCCACTCACCTGGTAAAACCTTTTATTCCCCAAGCGTCGTAATTGATGGCGCGGTTGGGTTACCCGCATCCGTATTGATGAGAATCCCATGATAAAGGGACACGATCTCTGCTTCGACAAGACGTGCCAAGGAAACCACCTCACGATGTGCGCAGTAGCTGGTTGAGAAAGACGGTTCGAATAATGACCGGGCCGTGATGTAGTGTGATGCTGTCAAACGTGTCAGCAGATTAGATTTGTGGAAACATTATTCTCTCTATGGCGGTATGTGGAACTTGCTTTGCAGAGCCGGACACTATCCTTGTGTTCAAAATCTTCTGTGGAGTATTCGGAGGAGGAACCCGCCTTGCAATGCCGAAGACAAATCTGCACGCCGGACTCATCGTCATTGAAGCCTGGTTCAGAGGCTACTGAGGGAGTCCTAGATTAGGGGGTCTCCGGACATCCGGACTATATCCTTTGGCCGGACTGTTGGACTATGAAGATACAAGATTGAAGACTTCGTCTCGTGTCCGGATGTGACTCTCCTTGGTGTGGAAGGCAAGCTTGGCAATACGGATATGTACATCTCCTCCCTTGTAACCGACTCTGTGTAACCCTAGCCCCCTCTGGTGTCTATATAAACCGGAGGCTTTAGTCCGTAGGACAACAACAATCATACCATAAGCTAGCTTCTAGGGTTTAGCCTCTACGATCTCGTGGTAGATCAACTCTTGTAATACTCATATCATCAAGAACAATCAATCAGGACGTAGGGTATTACCTCCATCAAGAGGGCCCGAACCTGGGTAAACACCATGTCCCCTGCCTCCTGTTACCATCCGCCTTAGACGCATAGTTCGGGACCACCTACCCACGATCCGCCGGTTTTGACACCGACAATTATTCACATCAATCGGTCGTGCAAGTGAAAGGCAATTATGACGATATATGATGGACTGATTGAGATGGGAGAAGCTGGTATGAACTCGACCTCTCTTGTTTTTGTAAATATGATTAGTTCATCATTCCTGATTCAGCCTATTATGAATAAACATGTTTGCAATGACAATTAGAGATTATAGTTGCTTATGCCATGCTTAATTAGCTAGGAGCTTATAATGGTTTACCTTGCGTGCCAACATGCTATTAAAATGGTTGTGATGTGGTATGATAGGGTGGTATCCTCTTTTGAACGATTCGAGTGGCTTGACTTGGCACACGTTCACGCATGTAGTTGAAACAAAATCAACATAGCCTCTACGATATTTAAGTTCATGGTGCATTATATCCTACTCATGCTTGCATTCCGTGTTGATTAATTTTAATGCATGTTCATGACTGTTGTCGCTCTCTAGCTGGTCACTTCCTAGTCTTTTTCTAGCCTTCACCTGTACTAAGAGGGAATACTTCTTGTGCATCCAATCCCATAAACCCCAAAGTTATTCCATATGAGTCCACCATACCTACCTATATACGGTATCTACCTGCCGTTCTGAGTAAATTTGTATGTGCCAAACTCTAAACCTTCAAATGAAATTTTGTTTTGTATGCTTGAATAGCTCATGTATCAACTAGGGATGTCCGTGTCTTCCATGTTAGGCGGGTTATTCTCAAGAGGAGTGGACTCCGCTCCTCATTCACGAGAAAATGGCTGGTCACCGGGATGCCCAGTCCCATGCTTTATGCAAATCAAATCAAAATAATTGCAAACAAAACTCCCCCTGGGACTATTGTTAGTTGGAGCCACTCATTGTTTCGAGTAAGCCATGGATTGATGCTTGTTGGTGGGGGGGGTATAAACTTTACCATTCTGTTTGGGAACCGCCTATAATGTGTGTAGCATGGAAGATATCTCCATCTCTTGGTTGTTATGTTGACAATGAAAGTATGCCGGTTTTGCCATCTCTTGGTTGATTATTTATCTCTGCTTTAAAATCGAGCTCTGGCACCTCTACAAATCCCTGCTTCCCTCTGCGAAAGGCCTATCTATTTACTTTTATGTTGAGTCCTCACTGTCGGTGTCAAAACCGGCGGATCTCGGGTAGGGGGTCCCGAACTGTGCGTCTAAGGCGGATGGTAACAGGAGGCAGGGGACACGATGTTTTACCCAGGTTCGGGCCCTCTTGATGGAGGTAAAACCCTACGTCCTGCTTGATTATTCTTGATAATATGAGTAGTACAAGAGTTGATCTACCACGAGATCAGAGAGGCTAAACCCTAGAAGCTAGCCTATGGTATGATTGTATGTTGTCCTATGGACTAAAACCCTCTGGTTTATATAGACACCGGAGGGGGCTAGGGTTACACAGAGTCAGTTACAAGGAAGGAGATCTACATATCCGTATTGCCAAGCTTGCCTTCCACGCCAAGGAGAGTCCCATCCGGACACGGGACGAAGTCTTCAATCTTGTATCTTCATAGTCCAACAGTCCGGCCAAAGGATATAGTCCGGCTGTCCGGATACCCCCTAATCCAGGACTCCCTTAGTAGCCCCTGAACCAGGCTTCAATGACGATGAGTCCGGCGCGCAGATTGTCTTCGGATTGCAAGGCGGGTTCCTCCTCCGAATACTTCGTAGAAGATCTTGAACACGAGGATCGTGTCCGGCTCTGTAAAATAAGTTCCACATACCACCGTAGAGGGAATAATATTTACACAAGTCTAATCTGCTGACGTTCCCCGTAGTGTGACATCACACCACAACTAGGTCTTTATTCGAATCATTTTTCATAACCTGTCTCAGCGTGTTTCACGAGGCGGTTTCCTTGGCACGTCTTGTCGAAGCAGAGATCGTGTCCCCTTATTACGGGATTCCCATTAATACGGACATGGGTAACCCAACCGCGCCTATTAGTAGGACTCCTAAATCTTAGGCAAGTCCTAAACGGCCACGAGGAGGACACTTGATATTCACCATCTTTATAAAGGGGACAAGGCTTTTCCCTCCCGATCTTAATCAAATCCGCCTCTCGCATCAAGTTCCAACACCCAAAGCTCATGTTTAGGCGCTTCAGACCTTCAACTATGTCTGGATCCAACCTTCAAGGTCGGTGGATGCCTTCCTCCATCACAGAGGAGGACATCAAGAAGTTGAGAGAGGCCATATATCTGACCGCCGAAATTTCGCATCGGCTGCCTGCCCGAGGGCAGGTCGTCCCTACTCCCGAACCCAACGAGAGCATCGTGTTTGTCTCCCACTTCCTCCGAGGACTAGGCCTCGCTCTAGATCCCTTTGTTAGGGGTCTTATGTTCTATTACGGGCTAGATTTTCACGATCTGGCCCCGAATTCCCTTCTTCACATCTCGACATTTATTGTCGTATGTGAGGCCTTCCTCCGCATTACCCCTCACTTCGGCCTGTGGCTCAAGACCTTCGATGTTAAGCCGAAGATGATCGAGGGGCAGCACGTAGCGTGCGTAGGCGCTTCAATAAGCAAAATTGCTGACGCTCCATGGCCTGAGGGTTACTTCCCAGAGGTGTCTGGATTGTGGCAGCGGGAGTGGTACTACATCACAACTCCCCGAAGTGCCAAGTGGGTAGCTGCCCCCGCCTTCCGCTCAGGCCCCCCACCACAACTGAAGTCATGGATCAACAGGGGGCTGAGCTGGGGTCCAGCCAAGGACGTGCCAATACTGCAAAGCCGTATCCGAGATCTCCTTGAGAGAGATATCAGTCTGGTTATGGTAGTGCAAGTTATGCTAGTCCATCAAGTCCAGCCTTGCAAACGCCGGCCCCTTCGCATGTGGGAATTCAACCCGGAAGGACCGTGAGCTATCCAACATTTCCTCGGCATGACGCATGAAGAGATGTACAAATTGTTCTTCGGACCACAAATAATATGTCCGGACATCACTGAGGATGCAGGTCTGAGCTGCAATCGCCCGGATACCCAAGTAAGTAGCCCCGCATCCGAACACACTGTCCGTTTTATTTATAGCAATGTTGCCCTAGAAAAGAAAAACCGCTCTTGGTCCAGGATTGGATAGCGAAGGCAAATTTGATCAGGTGTCCGGCCCCCCTCCCTGAGACCTCACCAAATCCCGTGTTAACCAGGATGCTGGAGATCGCGCCTTATCAAGCGCCTTTGGGAGAAGATAAAGAGGGGAACAAGGAGGTTACGCCTCCGCAAAGGAGGTTAGCCGGGGAGGAGGGACTGACACTTCCTCTCCCCAGGGAAGGAAGAGGACCGCCTCCGAGGACCCGCAGACAATGGTCTCCAAACGGGGGAACAAATCTTCGCCGGAGGGTCCTACCTCGGGGGCTACCCTGGCCGCACTATGCCCTCAAGGGGATCAGCCCTCCACCAAGCTGTAAGTAAAAGGGTACTTAATAATGAAAATATCTCGCTTTACTTCTGAGGAAAATAACCGAAGCATTTATCTTGCAGTTCGGATCTTAGCCCTTCTCAGCAGAGCTCGTCTTCAGGGGATCTTCTTCCAGAGATGATGGAGAGCAAAACGCCTCCCCCTGCCACACCGCCTCACGAGGCAGGCGACCCCGAGGTGTCGTCGTGGAGGGCTTCTCCTGATCCGGCAAGGCCAGAAGGTAATCCTATGGCCACCCGAAGTCCTCAGTATCCGGCTCTTGAAGAGAGCAATCAAAAGAGTCTGGCACCGTCTGGTGTGCGGTCGGACATACTGAGGGATCTGCTAGAGCGAGCGACTATCTCAGAAGAGCACCGTACGTTGATGGGTACGGTGATTGAAAGGATTTCGTCCACCGAAAGCGGGTTGCAAGAAGCCTTTATGAGTCTACTGACGGGTTTTGATGTACGTGAAATGATGTACATTTTTGACAGTACCGCACATTTTTAGATATGCCCTGTGTAGATAGTAGCCCCTGAGACTCTGGTTGTCATCAAAAACGGCAGCAAAGAGAGGAACATAGTCCCAGGTAATAACCAGACCGCCTGTATGTGCAGGTGGTTGAAGCTCCGGTGGCTAGTCGGACTGATGGGTTTGCCGAACTAAAGTGGTAGCTAGATGCGGTAGATGCCGACATCGTGCTTGTCAACAAGCGGCTTGAGGAGGCACAGGGTAGGTGATTTTTCTGGTGATTGTCATGTAATAAGAGCATGATGCCAGTATCTTTAATATGTTGTGACTGCAGATGGAGCTGCCACTGTGGAGACCCTTCGGGCGGAGCTTGCCCGAGCCAAGAAGCAAGCAAGGAGTAGCAATGCGGCTGCTTTAAAGGCGGCCGGAGAGTTAAGGGCCGAACAGGCCGCGCATTGCGAGAGCAAGGAAAAAATAACCAAGATGGATGTGGAGTTAAAAGATGTTGCTAACCATTACCAGCTTCTTGAAGAAGAAAACCGGGCGAAGGCGACGGACCTGGAAAAGGCTCGGGTGGCTGCCAAGGAAGCCCGCTCCCAAATTAGAGCGACGAAGGAGGAGCTGCATCAAGCTGCGGATATTGTATCCGGGAAGCCCTTCTTGTTGCGGACTAAGTTCGGGGATCCGAAGTATGCACCTCTGGACCGGCTATGGAGTTCTACGGATGCCTACGTGGATTTGGCTGCAAGTGCGGCTGATGCCGCCGAATACTTCAAGGATCGGAAAGATCACGAAGTGGAAAAACTGTTTTGGTCACAGTTTCATGCTCCAGCCCGTCCGCTGCTGTTGAATGAACAAATGGCAGAGTGGGCCGAGCTCCATAGATTATCCAGACTTGCCATGAGGTCCGTTGTGGATCATCTGTGGTCGAGAGGGCCAAGGACGAATAGCTACTTTAGCTTAGTGCAACAATTCCTTGGTGTTGTGCCACTCATCGATGCTATAAAGAGGTCGGCATGCATAGAAGGCTCGCGGATGGCCCTTGCCCGTGTCAAAACATACTGGGCGGAGATGGATGCCACCACTGTTGCGGCACAGGGTTCGGCCATAGGCCGAGTGGCTGCCGAGCACTACTTTGAAGAAGTTCTTGAAGGCCGAGTGGCTGCCATAGCAACTTTCGCTTCGGGTAGCTCTTGGTGTGGAGATTACCGCCGTACTTCGCTGCAGTGTTGAGTGCTTCACTCCATCTGATTCTGAGTGTGTCTTGTGCAGCCCTGAGCCTTTGCTTTTGCTTTTTCAGACTCCATGCAGTGGCAACAAGCCTTTGATGGGTATTCTGTTGCTCCGGGTGCCTATCCGGTGCGATGTCGTCCGGACTGTTATCTTCGACGGAGTCGTGTTGTTCGGTTTGATTCTCCGTGTTGCCGTGGTCGGACGATGGTTCACCCTGCTCTATCGCTGGGTCTATATGATTGCTGTTTTTGCTGGGGCGGGATTTGGAGCGGCGCTTACGATGCCGCTTTGACTGCTTCTCGAGGGAACAACCCTTCGTTGTGTCCTTCCGTTACTCGTCGTCGTTTTCTTTGGGTGTGTCCACCATGTACACATCATATGATGAAGTGGGCGTCCAGTGCCTGTGGGCAGTGGTTCCTGTTAGTCTCCTGCATAGTCGTCCATACCGTCGATGTCTTCGGAGTCAAAGTCGAGCATGTCGGTCAAATCGTCGACAACGGCTACTAAGTGGGTGGTGGGTGGGCGGCGAATTTCTTCATCATCCGCATCCCAATCATGTCGAACATAGTTCGGCCAGGACTCTCCTGACAGGGAGAGAGACCTTAATGAGTCCAGTATGTCGCCGAAGGGCGAGTGCTGAAAGATATCCATGGAGGTGAACTCCATGATTGGCGCCCAGTCGGATTCGATAGGCACGGGCGTAGGCGGTTCGGAGTCCGTGGTCGGGCAAGAATCCGGCAGTTTGGCGTCACGGCTCTCGTGAAGGGTAAGGTCAATCCTCGGCTCGATCACCGATGAAGATGCGGTCTCCGTGGCGGGGTCTATCCACCCGTCCCTGGATGGTGCAATTGGCTCCGAATTGAGGGTCGGAGCGGTCGCCGGTGCGATCTCCCAAACACTGTCCGATGGTAGAGCTAAATCATGCTCATCATGGCCGTGCGGCGCACTCGACGAGGGCTCGAATCCGTCGAAGATCAAGTGAAAGGATCGAGAAGAGGTGTCTAGAGGGGGGTGATTAGACACTAAGTGCCAAAAGTTGCAGTTTTTAATATTCTTAAGTTTATGTGGAGTTTAAGCACAAGTTTAACAAACACAATACATATCAAGCAAGCATGCAATGAGTATATGAGCAGCGGAAAGTAAAGCATGCAACTTGCAAGAATGTAAAGGGAAGGGTTTGGAGTATTCAAACGCAATTGGAGACACGGATGTTTTTGTCGTGGTTCCGATAGGTGGTGCTATCGTACATCCACGTTGATGGAGACTTCAACCCACGGAGGGTAACGGTTGCGCGAGTCCATAGAGGGCTCCACCCACGAAGGGTCCACGAAGAAGCAACCTTGTCTATTCCATCACGGCCGTCGCCCACGAAGGACTTGCCTCACTAGCGGTAGATCTTCACGAAGTAGGCGATCTCCTTGCCCTTACAAACTCCTTGGTTCAACTCCACAATCTTGTCGGAGGCTCCCAAGTGACACCTAGCCAATCTAGGAGACACCACTCTCCAAGAAGTAACAAATGGTGTGTTGATGATGAACTCCTTGCTCTTGTGCTTCAAATGATAGTGTCCCCAACACTCAACTCTCTCTCACAGGATTTGGATTTGGTGGAAAGAAGATTTGACTGGAAAGCAACTTGGGGAAGGCTAGAGATCAAGATTCATATGGTTGGAATGGAATATCTTGACATCAACGCAAGTGTAGGTGGTTCTCTCTCAGAAAATGTGTATTGGAAGTGTAGGTATGTTCTGGTGGCTCTCTTCACGAATGAAGAGTGGGTGGAGGGGTATATATAGCCTCCACACAAAATCTAACCGTTACACACAATTTGCCAAACTCGGTGGGACCGAATGGTTAAACTCAGTCGGACCGATTCAGCAAATCTAGTGACCGTTAGGATTTTCGGTGGGACTGAGATGCAACTCGATAGGACCGATATGGTTAGGGTTAGGGCATAACGTAATCTTGGTGTGACCGATTACACAAACTCGGTGGGACCAATTTTCGTAATAAGCTAACCAGATAGTTGGTCAAGCAAACTCGGTGAGACGAATTACACAAACTCAGTGGGACCGATTTTGGTAATGGACATACACAGAGAGATTGCAATCCCATCTCGGTGAGACCGAGATTCCTATCGGTGAAACCGATTTGCTAGGGTTTGTGGAAGTGGCTATGACATCTGAAACTCGGTGGCGCCGAATAGATAGAATCGGTGGGGCCAAGTTTGACTTTTGGTTTAGGTCATATGTGGATGTGGGAAGGTAGTTGAGGGTTTTGGAGCATATCACTAAGCACTTTGAGCAAGCAAGCCATTAAGCAACACCTCATCCCCTCTTGATAGTATTGGCTTTTCCTATAGACTCAATGTGATCTTGGATCACTAAAATAGAAAATGTAGAGTCTTGGTCTTGAAGCTTGAGCCAATCCTTTGTCCTTAGCATCTTGAAGGGGTTCCACATCCTCTAGTCAATGCCACTCCATTGTTGAACTTATCTGAAACATACTAGGTAAAAGTGTTAGTGCAACAAGAGATATGTTGACATTAATTACCAAAACCACCCAGGGAGCACTTGTGCTTTCAATCTCCCCCTTTTTGGTAATTGATGACAACATACATCAAAGCTTTAGATAAAGATATAAGAATAGCAAGTAAAGCTTTGGAAAGACATGTAACATGCATAGGCTCCCCCTACATGTATGCAATCATGTGAATATTGAATATAGGAGCATGTGAATGCGTAAACATGACAGAGTAAGCAATGTGTTACATGTATCTTGGCTATATGCATCAGAGCAAATGATGTGAATGTGAGAAATGTACCTTCATGCTCATGAGTCCTTCTTGCAAACAGTATGTACGTCAGCAAGAACTTCTCATTCACATGACTGTGATGCATATACTTACCTTGTGGTCTTGAGTTGGCTTAGGATGGGATGAACCTGCGCAAACAAGGTTAAATAACACAGATACACCTACTGACCAGAGCAAGCAAGAGAAACCACAAGAGAACCAAGACTGGGATGACATGTAGAGTGAGTACTAAGTACCACATTGGATATAGACATGTCCCCAAAGGTAAAGATACGCAATAAAATCATAGATTTCCTTCCCTTAGATGTCTTGCTCCCCCTGAATCTGCATGGGATATTGGGAGAAGATAGGGAACGGAAAATCAGAGCAACAAAAAAGAAACAACAGAGCTTGAGCTAAAGCAAGCAACCAAACATGTCTTTCCCCTCTTAAAGACATATGACATCTCTCCTCTTGAAAACCAAGCATCTAGGGTCTTTGATGATATTACTTTCTCCTAGTTGAGAAACTCTCTCCCCCTGAGTATTCTCTCTTTCTCCCCCTATAGGAAGGATTAAGCTTTGATGTGATCTCTCTCTCCCCCTTTGACATCAATTTCCAAGAAGGGCTCTTCTGGACATGTGATACAAATGGGTTGGTCCTCGAGTCACAGAGCAAAGCAGCATGTCTAATATGATGCTGGTAGAGGACAAGAATCATTGAGTGGAGCTGGAGCAAACAGAAATCAGGAATAAGTGGCAAGTTGGTTTTCCTGTGGTGGAATCGGTGACTCCGAGTTGTGTGCTTAGGTTGCACCAAAAGATTTCGGTTGGGCCGAAGAGAACAAACCGGTGTGACCGAGTTCATTAGAGTGAAACCACTTGTCACCTCAGCTCACTAGACAAGTAAGATCTCACAAGGATATGCAAGGAATTTACTGAAAGATTTGCAATGAATTGGATGCAGAAAATGCAGAACAAAAAGGAAAGAAAAGAAACTAAAAGTTCTAGATGAAGTTTTTTTTGAAATGAGAAGCAAATATGCAAATGCAAAAGCACGGAGAAACACTAGAGAACTTCATCTAGAAATGGTCGGTGACAAAGTCACCTATGTTAGAGTATGTTGACTTAGGAGTCAAGTGAGAGCACTTGATCATAGGTCATACTCATCGTTTAAGCTCAAAATGAGGTTACCATTTTTTGTTTAAGCATCTTGATGTATTCACATCTTGTCGAGTTGCTTTGACTCGTGACTTGGAGTAAAGCTTATCTAAGATGGAATAACATACCTTGGGTGGTGGTGTTGATCTTGCACCTATAGTTGAACTTGTGTGGGTTGCTCAAGATTGATGTAGTTCATCAAGAGTTGGGAGCACCACTTGGAGTTTGAGTTCATCTACCTACATGGGTTAGCTTTGCAAGGAAGAGCACTTGTGTATCCAAAATGACAATCATGAAACTCAACATAGAATTTTCCAAAGGATATGTTTGAATGGTTTCGTGCTTCCTTGTCTTCAACCACCATTGTGTAGAGACTGGGTGATGTAGAGATTTCTCAAGATGTGAGAGAGTTGCAATCTCATAGATTTAGATTCAACCAAGTACCTACACGGGTTAGATAACATGCAAGGTACAAATATATCCAAGACATATGAATAGCATTATAAGAGAAATATCGAGGATTAGTCATAGGCTCATGCCCCGCATGTATCAAATGGAGTTCCTACTCCAAGTTTGAAGCATCAATGATGTTCAATTAACCTCTCAACCTGCAAAACACTTTCTCATCAAGTGGTTTAGTGAATATATCCGCCAATTGCTTATCGGTGCGAACATGCTTAAGGTTAATGTCCCCTTTTGCAACATGATCTTGAATGAAATGATGACGAACTTCAATATGCTTGGTTCGATAATGTTGCACGGGATTGTGAGCAATCTTAATAGCACTTTCATTGTCACATAGCAATGGAACATGTTTCACATATATCCCATAATCTTTAAGAGTTTGGGTCATCCAAAGTAAGTGAGCACAACATGAACCAACGGCAATGTATTCCTCTTCGGCGGTGGATAAGGATACCGAGTTTTGTTTCTTGGAAGACCAAGACACAAGAGATCTACCAAGGAATTGACAGGTACCCGAAGTGGATTTTCTATCAACCTTGTCTCCGGCATAGTCTGAATCGAAGTAGCCAACAAGATCAAAAGAGGACCTCTTAGGATACCAAATGCCAAAATTTGGTGTATGGATTAGGTATCTCACTATCCTTTTCACAGCCTTAAGATGACACTCTTTAGGAGCATCTTGATATCGTGCACACATGCACACACTTAGCATAATATCGGGACGAGAGGCACATAGATATAACAATGAACCAATCATAGAGCGGTAAACCTTTTGATCAACCGGTTCACCATCTTTGGTCAAATCAAGATGTCCACTAGTAGGCATGGGTGTAGTCATACCTTTGCATTCTTGCATTTTGAACTTCTTGAATAAGTCCTTGGTGTACTTCGTTTGAGAGACAAAGGTACCTTCCTTAGTTTGCTTGATTTGCAAACCGAGAAAGGATTTGAGTTCACTCATCATAGACATCTCAAACTTCTCCGGCATTAGCTTTCCAAACTTCTCACTAAAATGAGGGTTAGTTGAACCAAATATGATATCATCAACATAAATTTGGCACACAAATAGTTCTCCATTAACCCTTTTAGTAAAAAGAGTTGAATCAATTTTACCAATTTCAAAGCCTTTTTCAATAAGGAACTTAGTCAAGCATTTATACCATGCTCTAGGAGCTTGTTTAAGACCATAAAGGGCTTTGTGAAGTTTGTAAACATGATTAGGTTTCTTAGGATTGACGAAGCCGGGAGGTTGCTTAACATAAACTTCCTCCTCAATTTTTCCATTTAGAAAAGCACTTTTAATGTCCATTTGGTACAAGGTGATATCATGGTGATTAGCATAAGCAAGTAAGATGCGAATGGACTCAAGTCTAGCAACGAGAGCATATGTCTCACCATAGTCCATACCTTCAACTTGTGTGTAGCCTTGGGCGACGAGACGTGCTTTGTTGTGAACCACTTGTCCATCTTCATCTTGCTTGTTGCGAAACACCCATTTGGTACCAATGATGTTGTGGTTGTTGTCAGGCTTCTCGACCAATGTCCACACTTGATTTCTCTCAAAGTTGTGTAGATCTTCATGCATAGCGTTTATCCAGTCCGGATCCTCCAATGCTTATTCAACCTTCATAGGTTCAATGCTAGAGATGAATGAGTAATGTTCACAAAAGTTAGCTAAACGAGTTTTAGAGCGAGTGATTCTCCCGGTTTGGATATCATTGTAGATTTGCTCGAGGGATGATCTTTGGCAATTCTTGCTCGAACTTGTGAAAGCTTTTGCTTGGGTCGGGGTGGAACATCCTCTTCATCTTGTTCTTCTTCTTGGCCTTCTTCATTGTTGACGTTGTCGTTCTCTTGTCGTGGTGGAGAAGGAGGTTGTTGATGTTCATCTTGGTGCGCTTCCTCGTTTTCTTCATCTTGGCGTGTCCCACTTGTGGATGCTTCCGTATCAACTCTTGGTTCACCTTGTCGTGAGGTAGAAGCTTCCACTTGGACGGACGAGGTACTCTCCTTCACTTCCGTTGGACGAATCTTGCCAATGGACAAGTCTTGAATTGCTTCCGAAGGGTCTTTGTCTCCTACATCAATTGGCAATTGCTCTACTTGCGAGTCGTTAGATTCATCAAACTTCACATCTACCGTATCTTCAACCTTTCGGGTGAAATTGTTGTAGACACGGTCAGTGTGAGAGTTTGAGCCATAACCAAGTAGGAAACCTTCATGAGATTTAGGAGAAAATTTAGAACGATGATGCTTATCAAGAATGTAGCACTTTGAGCCGAATACTCGAAAGTATCCAACTTGGGGTTTGTTACCGATGAGGAGCTCGTATGCCATCTTGCCGAGTAGCTTTTGAAGATACAAGCGATTTGTTGCATGACAAGCTGTCTCAACCGCTTCCACCCAAAAGTGCTTTGGCGTTTTGTACTCATCAAGCATCATTCTTGCCATCTCGATAAGAGTCCGGTTCTTCCTCTCAACAACTCCATTTTGTTGAGGTATGTACGTAGCCGAGAACTCGTGTGAAATCCCTTCTTCGTCAAGAAAGGTGTCCACATTTGCGTTCTTGAACTCCATTCCGTTGTCGCTCCAAACCTTCTTGATATTCACATCAAACTGATTTTGGGCCTTCCTAGCGAAGTTTTTGAAGATCTTTTGGACCTGCGATTTGTCATCAAGAAAGAACACCCATGTAAATCTTGAAAAATCATCAACTATGACTAGAACAAATGAGTTACCACCGAGACTCTTGTAGGCATTTGGACCAAAGAGATCCATGTGAAGTAGCTCGAGTGGTCTTCTTGTGGTCATGATGTTCTTCGCGCGGTGACTTCCTCCAACTTGTTTCCCTGCTTGACAAGCACTACAAAGTCTATCCTTGTCAAATATGACATCTTTTATTCCAAGGATATGATCACCTTTAATAAGCTTATCAAGATTTCGCATACCAACATGACCTAGTCTTCTATGCCACAACCAGCCTTTAGAAGATTTGGTAATTAAGCAAGTTCTAGGTTGAGCCTTTTTAGTGAAATCAACAATGTAAAGATCTCCTCTACGTATACCAGTAAATACCATTTTATGATTGTCTCTATGAAACACTTGGCAATCTACTTCAGTGAATAAGACATTGAAACCGAAATCCGCAAGTCTAGAAACTAAAAGTAAATTGTATCCAAGGGATTCAACGAGCATGACATTTTGTATGGAGCTATCATGTGAGATGGCCACCTTACCAAGGCCAACCACCTTACCCTTTGAATTATCACCAAAAGTGACATATTTTCGAGGGTCGTCGGTTTCAGCAAGCTCACGGAACATATCTTTATCTCCGGTCATATGATCAGTACATCCACTATCAAGGACCCATTCCTTTCCTCCAGCCATGTAGCCACGAAGATTTGCCATAAGACCAAAATGCCTCATTGCATCATCAAGATCATAGTCACTATCATCATCTTCATCATAGTATCCATGTTCAACATCATCTTGTGATTGATCAATTGCTAGAGAGGGTAATTCATTAGATAAATGATCATCACAATGGTTACCTTTATGAATTCTAATAGCTTCGGATATGATATCGCTAATGATTCCAACATTTCCTTTAGCACGCATGAGATTGGTAAGCTCAAATAGACAATCACCAAAGCTAGGATCACTAGAGTTCATCTTACTCAAGGCAATAGACTTCTGGAGAATTTCGTCTAAATTTTTCAAGGAATAATCTGGAAATCGTTCCTCAAGAAATCTCCATATGGTGTAGGCACACTTGAGAGTAGGCAAACATCTAAACAAGTTTCTAGGCAAGCCTCTAATGATGAGCTCAACAGTTCTATAATTGTGAATCATGTCAATATCTTCATCTAGGGTAGGGTGCAAAGGATCAACATGAGGTGCACAAGTGCTAGTAATGTACTTGTTCAAATGATATTCATTGAAAATCTCAAGCATTTCATTTTTCCACTCATGAAAATACTCTCCATCAAGAATAGGCACTCTATGTCTAAGACTCCCCAAAGTAGACATATCCATCTTCCTCCAATGGTGTTTAAACCAATGCAATGGAGACCAATGCTCTGATACCAATTGAAAGGATCGAGAAGAGGTGTCTAGAGGGGGGTGATTAGACACTAAGTGCCAAAAGTTGCAGTTTTTAATATTCTTAAGTTTAAGTGGAGTTTAAGCACAAGTTTAACAAACACAATACATATCAAGCAAGCATGCAATGAGTATATGAGCAGCGGAGAGTAAAGCATGCAACTTGCAAGAATGTAAAGGGAAGGGTTTGGAGTATTCAAACGCAATTGGAGACACGGATGTTTTTGTCGTGGTTCCGATTGGTGGTGCTACCTTACATCCACGTTGATGGAGACTTCAACCCATGGAGGGTAACAGTTGCGCGAGTCCACGGAGGGCTCCACCCATGAAGGGTCCACGAAGAAGCAACCTTGTCTATTCCATCACGACCGTCGCCCACGAAGGACTTGCCTCACTAGCGGTAGATCTTCACGACGTAGGCGATCTCCTTGCCCTTACAAACACCTTGGTTCAACTCCACAATCTTGTCGGAGGCTCCCAAGTGACACCTAGCCAATCTAGGAGACACCACTCTCCAAGAAGTAACAAATGGTGTGTTGATGATGAACTCCTTGCTCTTGTGCTTCAAATGATAGTCTCCCCAACACTCAACTCTCTCTCACAGGATTTGGATTTGGTGGAAAGAAGATTTAAGTGGAAAGCAACTTGGGGAAGGCTAGAGATCAAGATTCATATGGTTGGAATGGAATATCTTGACATCAACACAAGTGTAGGTGGTTCTCTCTCAGAAAATGTGTATTGGAAGTGTAGGTATGTTCTGATGGCTCTCTTCATGAATGAAGAGTGGGTGGAGGGGTATATATAGCCTCCACACAAAATCTAACCGTTACACACAATTTGCCAAACTCGGTGGGACCGAATGGTTAAACTCGGTCGGACCGATTCAGCAAATCTAGTGACCATTAGGATTTTCGGTGGGACTGAGATGCAACTCGATAGGACCGATATGGTTAGGGTTAGGGCATAACGTAATCTTGGTGTGACCGATTACACAAACTCGGTGGGACCAATTTTGGTAATGAGCTAACCAGAGAGTTGGTCAAGCAAACTCGGTGAGACCGATTACACAAACTCGGTGGGACCGATTTTGGTAATGGACATACACAGAGAGATTGCAATCCCATCTCGGTGAGACCGAGATCCCTATCGGTGAAACCGATTTGCTAGGGTTTGTGGAAGTGGCTATGACATCTGAAACTCGGTGGCGCCAGATAGATAGAATCGGTGGGGCCGAGTTTGACTTTTGGTTTAGGTCATATGTGGATGTGGGAAGGTAGTTGAGGGTTTTGGAGCATATCACTAAGCACTTTGAGCAAGAAAGCCATTAAGCAACACCTCATCCCCTCTTGATAGTATTGGCTTTTCCTATAGACTCAATGTGATCTTGGATCACTAAAATAGAAAATGTAGAGTCTTGATCTTGAAGCTTGAGCCAATCCTTTGTCCTTAGCATCTTGAAGGGGTTCCACATCCTCTAGTCAATGCCGCTCCATTGTTGAACTTATCTGAAACATACTAGGTAAAAGTGTTAGTCCAACAAGAGATATGTTGACATTAATTACCAAAACCACCCAGGGAGCACTTGTGCTTTCATCAAGTCTCCATGGATCTCGGTTGTGTAGTTCAAGTTTCCAAATCTAACCTGATGGTCAGGGGCGTAGCTCTCGATCTGCTCCAGATGGCCAAGCGAGTTGGCCCACAGTGCGAAGCCGCCGAATACAAAGATCCGTCCGAGGAGAAAAGGCTCACCCTGGACTGCTTCGTTATCGATGATTGAAGGAGCCATCAAGCCTAATGATGATGACACAGAGGAACTCTCAATGAAAGCACCAATGTCGGTGTCAAAACCGACAGATCTCGGGTAGGGGGTCCCGAACTGTGCGTCTAAGGCGGATGGTAACAGGAGGCAGGGGACACGATGTTTTACCCAGGTTCGGACCCTCTTGATGGAGGTAAAACCCTACGTCCTGCTTGATTATTCTTGGTAATATGAGTAGTACAAGAGTTGATCTACCACGAGATCAGAGAGGCTAAACCCTAGAAGCTAGCCTATGGTATGATTGTATGTTGTCCTATGGACTAAAACCCTCTGGTTTATATAGACACCGGAGGGGGCTAGGGTTACACAGAGTCGGTTACAAGGAAGGAGATCTACATATCCGTATTGCCAAGCTTGCCTTCCATGTCAAGGAAAGTCCCATCCGGACACGGGACGAAGTCTTCAATCTTGTATCTTCATAGTCCAACAGTCCGGCCAAAGGATATAGTCCGGCTGTCCGGATACCCCCTAATCCAGGACTCCCTCAATCACCCTCTTATTAAAAAGCACCAGTTGGAGAGCACCGCTGTCATTTGCATTCATTACTGTTAGTTTACATTGAGTATGACTTGACTGGGTCTCTTTTACCATGAATTACAATGTCTAGTCAGTCATTGATCTTTAAAGGTGCTCTGCATTTATGTTTTGCGGTCTTAGAAAGGGCTAGCGAGATACCATCCTGTTATATCACATCATGATTGTTTTGAGAAAGTGTTGTCATCCGAGATTTATTATTATTGCTCACTAGTTGATTATGCCATTGATATGAGTAAACATGAGACCTAAGTGTTATTGTGAATGTGGTTAGTTCATAATCCTTGCTAAAAACTTGAATGCTGGCTTTACATATTTACAACAACAAGAGCAAACAGAGTTTGTAAAAGTTTTTCTTTATCACTTTCTGTTTGTCAACTAAATTTCTTGAGGACAAAGGTTTAAGCTTGGGGGAGTTGATACGTCTCCGTCGTATCTACTTTTCCAAACACTTTTGCCCTTGTTGTGGACTCTAACTTGCATGATTTGAACGGAACTAACCCGGACTGATGCTATTTTCAGCAGAATTGCCATGGTGTTATTTATGTGCAGAAACAAAAGTTCTCGGAATGACCTGAAACTCCACGGAGATTATTTTTGGAAATAATAAAAAATACTGGCGAAAGAATCAAGGCCAGGGGGCCCACACCCTAGCCATGAGGGTAGGGGGGCGCCCCCTGCCTCATGGGCCCCCTGGAGCTCCACCGACCTCAACTCCAACTCCATAGATTCATATTTAGGGAGAAAAAAATTAAAGAGAAGGATTCATCATGTTTTACGATACAGAGCCGCCAAGCCCTAAACTCTCTCGGGAGGGCTGATCTGGAGTCCGTTCGGGGCTCCGGAGAGGGGAATCCGTCGCCATCGTCATCATCAACCATCCTCCATCACCAATTTCATGATGATCACCACCGTGCGTGAGTAATTCCATCGTAGGCTTGCTGGACGGTGATGGGTTGGATGAGATTTATCATGTAATCGCATTAGTTTTGTTAGGTTTGATCCCTAGTATCCACTATGTTCTGAGATTGATGTTGCTATGACTTTGCTATGCTTAATGCTTGTCACTAGGGCCCGAGTGCCATGATTTCAGATCTGAACCTATTATGTTTTCATGAATATATGTGAGTTATTGATCCTATCTTGCAAGTCTATAGTCACCTACTATGTGTTATGATCCGGCAACCCCGAAGTGACAATAATCGGGACCACTCCCGGTGATGACCGTAGTTTGAGGAGTTCATGTATTCACTATGTGTTAATGCTTTGGTCTGGTACTCTATTAAAAGGAGGCCTTAATATCCCTTAGTTTCCAATAGGACCCCGCTGCCACGGGAGGGTAGGACAAAAGATGTCATGCAAGTTATTTTCCATAAGCACGTATGACTATATTCGGAATACATGCCTACATTACATTGATGAATTGGAGCTAGTTCTGTGTCACCCTAAGTTATGACTGTTACATGATGAACCACATCCAGAATAATTCTCTATCACTGATCCATTGCCTACGATCTTTCCATATATTGTTCTTCGCTTATTTACTTTTATGTTGCTATTGTTATCATCACTACAAAATACCAAAAATATTACTTTTGCTACCATTACCTTTTACCACCGTTACCACTACTATCATATTACTTTGCTACTAAATACTTTGTTGCAGATATTAAGTTATCCAGGTGTGGTTGAATTGACAACTCAGCTGCTAATACTTGAGAATATTCTTTGGCTCCCCATGTGTCGAATCAATAAATTTGGGTTGAATACTCTACCCTCGAAAACTGTTGCGATCCCCTATACTTGTGGGTTATCACTGCATCAACCTGATTGCACCAGAAAAACGCGGCGCACCTCCGCTGCTTCAACAACTTTGGTAAGTCTTTCCCTCTTTCCTCTGTAGATCCACTTATGGTTCTCACAGGTTCATGGTGTTCTTCTCTTGTTCTTCGTCAGTTCATACACAGCAGACCTCAACTTTGATGCATTCCGTGCGATAGCTATAGCAGTCTTTTATCTTAAATCTTTTTCTTTTCCTGACCTGTGGTAGATCCAAAATGCCAATATGAACTTGTGAAACCTGTTTTTCCTCACTTAGTCGTTTTTTGCCTCAGATCTGTACCTTCCTTATCTGCGTAGGCGGTTTATGCTTTTAGAAAATAATCCGTCATATACCATTTGTCCCCTTGTAAACCGCCCGTCGCTTGACCATTTATAACAGCATCAGCCTCTGGTTTAACAATTTTGCATGATGGAATTCCTTTTCCTTAACCTGTTGCGCTTTATGCTTTGTCAATTGTGAATCGTGAACCGGCATTAATCTTTTCCAGCTCTTCACTTGCAATGGCCAAACAATTTTATGCATGTAACTGGGTCCAGTCCCGGGTTACTGAGGAGAAACTGGATGGATGCGTCAGAACTGGCGCTTTACCGAAGCAAAGTGAAATCCAGTGGCGAGTTCCCGGTCCAAAAACCCTCCTACCCCCAGAGATGGCGAAGTAGTAGTGTTTGTTGATCACATGAGTTGTGGCTTTAAACCGTCGGGGTCCAAGTTTTTCCGTGATGTGCTTGCCAATTTCCAAATCCATCCTAAAGATATTGGACCAAACTCTGTGTCCAATGTTTGCGACTTTCAAGTATTTTGTGAAGCTACCTGCAAGAGGAGCCAACTGTTGAGCTATTCCGGGACTTTTTCTATTTTAACCGCCGTACTGAGTTTGTAGACGGGCCCAATACCGAACTAGGCGGCGTTTCAATTCAGAAGAGGAAAGATGTCAGTTTCCCTCATGCCAAACTCCATAGCCACCCTAAAGACTATAACCAGACTCGGTTTTATTGTAAAGATACCTCCCCTGACGATGAGAATCCTCTGTCAGGTTATCGCCCTCACCGGCTTACCAACACACATCCATTTCCGTGACGGTTGACTACCAAAGAACGGGCTACATATGCTCCACAACTCTCCAAGCTCAAAGCTTTTATGGCCAATGGTCTAACAGGAGTTGATTTTGTTCACTGTTGGATTTCATGGAGTATATTGCCTTTAAGCCGTCGCCCCGGTTTAATGTGCGAGTATACTGGTGACTCAAAAGACCCTCAACGTCATATTGATATTAAGTTGACAGAAGCTGAATTTACTGAATCCATGAAGAAGATACTAAATGAATCGGAGGTTGTCTGTAGCAGGACCGGGTTAAGTCCCTACTACACTTTGAACAAACCGCCAGCTGTAAGCATTGCCTCACTCTTGCTTGTACTTAATATTCTTAACTGTGTAATCTCCTATAACTTTTGTCAGTTCTTTTTAACAGCGCGATGACCCATTTTGGAAGAAGAAACCTCAAGAAAATCGGTGAAAACCCCTCGACCTAAGACGAAGGTGGTCCAGAGGCCTGCCAAGAAGAAGGCGGTTGAATCCACCGGGCTGAACCTCGACGAAGACCTCGATAATCCGGACTCAGAGGTAGAACTTGACTCTCTTGGTTCATTTTTAATACACCTCATTGAGCATGATTATTATTAGGATGACGCTGAAGGCAGCCAGGCTGACGACGCAGAGGTAATTACTCTTCCCTTTGGTTCAGACACTCCGTCAACACAGAAAATCCGTCAAACAATTTGGAAAATAAAATTTTCTCACCCCTTTGCTCACTTCGACCCAAAATTTCTTTTGAAGAAGCAGCAGCACGAAGCTCGCCGCACAACCCGGCACAGCGGCCAAGTGGTCACTTCGGCCAGTTTACCGAACACTCCGGTTCGGAAACGTCGACCTGAGGTCTCACCCACTTCTGATACTTCTTATCCCAAGGCAGGTTATTTCTGACAACCTCTTAATCCGTCCGATTCAAATTATCAGGGAACGCCTCATTCATCATCTGGCCAGTCGACGGCCACACAACTCCCTCCTCTTAAGACAGTTGCCAGGTAAGTATTTTAACTGGATCTTTTGACGCTTTATACTTGCATGCTATATTAACCCTTGCATATTTTTCCTTTTAGAGCTAAGGCTAGACCCAGCAAGAAGGCTTGGGAGAATAAACCGTCTGACGACCATGTGGTTGTTGAACCGGAGAAAATTCCAGAACCGGAAGGTCCAAATGCTGACGCCATGTTTGATGAACCGCCCCCTCAAGATCATGATTTTGGTGAACAAGTAGAAGTTGAAGCAGTAGACCATGCTGATAAACCGACGAGCCCGGTCCGTACTGATGATGGATCGTCTAGTCCGGTTAAGGCTGTTGATATCCTGTCAACTCCAGTAAAGGCTGCCGATGATAAGGAAGATGATGTTATCATTACTGGCATTGGCCACACCTCCCCTGGCAATCCTGTTGTATTATCAAAGCATAGCGCCAAGGAGGAACGTTCTGCTATGGGAAAAGGCAAATCGAGCATCGATTTATTAAGCTATGCCCACCTCAACGCCCAGGAACTCCATTCTGGTTTTTTAAACCGTCTGTACACAAACCGTGACTACGAAGCCGGTTTAGTGAATCTGATGAAGGAGCATTATGAGGTAATTACATAACCTTTTCTCTCTTAAGTCCAATTGTAAGTACCAACTCTAGTAGCCCCCAAGGGCCGATTTATGATGGCAATAAAAAACCGGGACTTTGCAATATCTCAACTCTGCATTCTTATCCTCCACGGGTTGGTTGATCCTTTTTAAAATGAATCGGTACTTTAGCATTATAATCCTATAACTTTCGCATGTGTAGTCCCCAAGGGCCGGTTTATCTTTCCAAGGTGAACCGGGACTTTAACCACTGTTACTTTGAGCAGACGTACATTAGCCCCCAAGTGCCAAGAATAATGCTTGTATTACACTTGGGACTTTGAAAAAAAATCTGATAATGAAGAAAATAGGCATTAGCCCCCAAGTGCAAAGTGCATAACTTATTATGTGCTTGGTACTTCAAATATATATGGCCCACTTATGATATGTCTTTCCTTTATAGGCTGAGCTGAGCAAAAAGGACACCCAAACCGCTGATCTTCAAGAGAACATTAAATCTCAGCAAGCGGAGGCTTCTAAAGCCAAGGAGGAACTGACCAATGTCTTAGCAGCCATGGAGAAGCTGAAGGAGTCCTTTAAGAAGGAACGGGTGGATTGGGACACAGAGAAAGCTGCTTTAGCAAAGAGAGCCGAGGACGCAGAAGCAGCCCTTAAACCGGTGGTCGAATAACTGACCGGTTTAAAGCAGCAAATAAATGCTATGACCTCTGCTGTATTTGGTAAGTATCCTCATCTGATGTTTTTCAATTCATTTTATCTCATCAGTCACCGGTTTATTGATGCTTGCAATGTCACAGGGACCCGCATTACCCGTCTGGGCTCTAACATGCGGATGAAGCTGAAGGCTGCCTATACTTTGATAGAGCAGTTATATTCCGGAGCCCAACGGGCTATTTGCACCTCTGCTCATAACAAGCCTCCTCCAACGTTAATAAAAGAAACTATTGAGAAACTATCAATGTTGCCTGCCCGGTTGGATGAACTTAAAAGATCAGCTACAAGGTCAGGCGCACTGACTGCGCTAATTCGGGCCAAGGCATGGATTCCAGATCTTGAACCGTCAGATATTGGCAAAGGCATCCTGGCATGAAGGAAGACGATTCAGAATTTAACAATGATGATCTCCGAAGGCTGACAAGAGAAATGCGACCTTTAGCGAGCAAATTGGTGGAAGAAACGGATCTCTCTTAGTATCAGCCGGTTTATGATACTGATCAGAAAAGATATCTTGCGCCAACACATGATGTAGAAGATCTTGTTCCGCCAATTCGTAAGCACACTTATGCCCCTGACATTGATCCTTCCAACCTTATAAGTGAAGAAGCCGTGTTCCAAGCCTTAGCTGGAATCGATTGGGAAACCATTGATTTCCAGCCACTGGGTCAGGAGGAGAAAGATGCCCTGACGCAAGATGATCCCCAATCTTCAAGTCGTCCTGGTGATGAATCCTAAACCGGAGGCAGGTTTAGCTCGTCGCAGCCTACCACTCTTGCTGGAACAATTATTCTGTATGGGCATGAAAGCGCCTTGTAATAGGCTAGTTCAAACACTTCTGTTATGCCATCGAGCATACTTATTTTGCTTGATACTGATAACTCGCCATGCTTTTGGGATCTATTATATGCATAATCCGCAGTGGCTGGATTTTAACTTGTTCCTGCATACACGAGATTGAAAGTGTCCTGGCGGGTTACCGCTGGACGGGTCATGATGCCCAAATATATAGCCTAGGTGTAGAGCCAAGGCTGTATTTAAAAACAACCAGATGTAAAATAGATGATACCTGTTACATTGAATCACCTTGTTGGTTGACCAATCTGTTGTTATAATAAGGGTGATAACACCAACCTGGAGTATTGATGACTCCTTCCACGTTTGCCGGTTTACGATAAAACCGTACCGGGTTATGATAAACACCAGTTTTATCCATATAATACTGGTGACTTGTAGTCAAAACCAGGCCGGATCAATAAGTGCTGGAATATAACTGATCATGTACTGACAACTTAGCGTTGAAAGCCATGCCGGGTTTTAATAAACGTCGGTTTATCAGAAAATATTTATGAATCTTTATCAAAGGAGAAAAAACTTTGCAAAAAACACAAGAAGAATATGCAAGGCTGTTCATGGGCTGCCAGGCCCTAAATCGAGGCTTTTCATGGGCTGCCAGGCCACTGAGTTAAATCATTTTTCAAAGCCTTTTAAGATGGACCTCAATCTTTAACCAATCATCGTTTTAACTTTGACAAGTTCAGGGTCTATGAGATTGACTTGTCAAACGTTCGACGGGTCATACCAGGTTTACCTGCACGGAGTGGCTTACTTAAAAAGGCAGGATAACCCGGGGTTTTAGGTGAATACACCTGGCTTCCAAGCCTGGCTTGATAGCCTATTGCAAGGGTGCAAACTCTTTCTTCTTTGAGAAGCAAAGAGCCCCCAAGCAACATTTGAGCTGTGCTCGGTGGGTGCCTATGTTTGAGTTGTGCTGGTGCAACACTCTCTTTGGCCCCACATAATTTCCTTTTGGCCTTAAGCCTATCAAGAGGTGTAGCTATGGTGCGAATACAACCAAGCCCCCTAGCGATTTCCCTTTATGTGTATGGCTTTATAAGCCGGATCAGTAGAACTCCGCTTTATAAATAGAAGCCCCCATGTAAACACACATGATGTAAAAACAACAGAGACCCTGCTTTAGCTGAGGCTCCGGTTTATTATATTGATCATAATATATACATTGTCATAATTATGTACATAAGAAGAGCCTGTGGCTCAAGTATAGTAAGGCCGAAGATGAGCTATATTCGACGGCCGTTGGGTCTCCTCCTCCGATTTCCGTGAGTCTTTGTGCTCTCAAACATCGATAAGGTAGTATGATCCATTGTGAAGATTTTTGCTGACCACAAAAGGTCCTTCCTAAGGTGGGGATAACTTGTGCATATCAGTCTGATCCTGGATGAGCCGGAGCACCAGATCGCCTTCCTAAAAATTTCTGGTTTTAACCCGGCGGCTATGATAACGTCGCGGATCTTGTTGATAAATCGCCGAACGTGCCGCTGCAAGATCACGCTCCTCATCTAACAGGTCAAGTGAGTCCTGACGTGCTTTCTCATTATCAGCTTCAACATAAGCCGCCACACGGGGCGAGTCATGACAGATGTCACTAGGGAGAACCGCCTCTGCTCTGTAAACCATGAAGAAAGGCGTGTAACCCATAGATCTGTTCGGTGTGGTGTTGATACTCCATAACACAGAAGGTAACTCCTCCACCCAACAACCCAGCGTCTACTTTAAAGGAACCATAAGCCGGGGTTTGATACCTCTCAAAATCTCTTGATTGGCCCTCTCTGCTTGACCATTAGATTGGGGTGAGCCAATCATGACACGTCAAGCCGGATGTGCTCACGTTGACAAAATTCTTCCATAGCACCCTTGGACAGATTAGTACCTTTATCAGTTATAATGTTGTGTGGAAAACCAAACCAGAAGATCACCTTTTTGATGAATTGAACTGCCGTGGCCACATCACACTTACTGACTCGCTCTGCCTCTACCCACTTGGTAAACTTATGAACTGCCACCAGCAGGTGGGTCATCTTGTCCTTGGACCTCTTAAGGGGTCCAACCATATCTAGCCCCCAAGTTGCAAACGGCCAAGTGATTGGAATCATCCTTAATTCTTGTGCTGGAACATGAGCGCGGCGTGCAAACTTCTGACAACCGTCACACCTCTTTACCAAATCCTCAGCATCAGCATGAGCCGTCAACCAATAGAAGCCATGACGAAAGGCCTTAGCCACCAAGGATTTTGAACCGGCATGGTGCCCACAATCTTCTTCGTGGATTTCACGCAAAATCTCACAACCTTCTTGAGGAGACACACAACACTAAAACGCCCCTGTTCCGCTGCAATGATGCAGCTCCCCCTTGATAATGGTCATTGACTTAGATCGCCGGATTATCTGCCGGGCCAAAGTTTCATCATCTGGTAACTCGTCCCGGTTCATGTACGCCAGGTATGGGACTGTCCAATCCGGGATAACATGAAGAGCCGCCACTAATTGTGCCTCCGGGTCAGGAACAACCAAATCCTCCTCAGTAGGTATTTTGACGGACGGATTATGTAGCACGTCCAGGAAGACATTGGGTGGCACCGGTTTGCGCTGAGAGCCTAAGCGACTTAAAGCGTCTGCCGCTTCATTTTTTTCGTCGGCCTATATGGTCCACCTGATAACCCTTGAAATGACCACCTACTATGTCCACCTCCCATTGATACGCCGCCATGAGTGGATCCTTGGAATCCCAAGTGCCAGACACCTGTTGAGCTACCAGGTCTGAGTCACCGAAGCACTTAACCCGGTTTAAATTCATCTCCTTAGCCATCCGAGGACCATGGAGCAAGGCCTCATATTCAGCTGCATTGTTAGTGCAAGGGAACATTAAATGGAGAACATAACAAAACTTATCACCTCGTGGGGAAGTTAATATGACTCCAGCCCCCGAGCCTTCCAATTGTCTGGACCCATCAAAATGAATAGTCCAATAAGTGTTATCTGGCTTTTCCTCCGGTGCCTGCAACTCTGTCCAATCATTGATGAAGTCCACAAGTGCTTGGATTTGATTGATGTGTGAGGCGTATATTTTAACCCATGAGGTCCGAGCTCAATAGCCCATTTGGCAATCCGGCCAGTTGCTTCTCTGTTTTGGATGATGTCTCCCAAGGGGGCTGAACTAACCACTGTGATAGGATGACCTTGAAAATAATGCTTCAGCTTCCGGCTTGCCATGAAAACCCCATACACCAGCTTTTGCCAATGTGGGTACCTCTGTTTGGACTCAATAAGCACCTCGTTGATGTAATAAACCGGCCGTTGAACCGGATACTCCTTTCAGGCCTCCTTGCGCTCCACAACAATAGCCACACTAACAGCTCGGGCATTAGCAGCCACATATAGCAATAAGGGCTCTTTATCGACCGGAGCCGCAAGGACAGGTGGCTTGGCTAATTGTCTCTTCAAGTCCTCAAACGCTTTATCAGCAGCATCACTCCAGACGAAGTCATCCATCTTCTTTAGCATCTGATACAAAGGGATAGCCTTCTCCCCAAGGCGACTGATAAACCGGCTTAAGGCCGCAATCCGTCCCGCCAAACGTTGAACATCATTGATACACGCCGGTTTAGCCAAAGATGTGATAGTTGTGATCTTCTCCAGATTAGCTTAATGCCCCTGTTAGATACCAGAAAACCCAAGAGCTTGCCTGCCGGTACGCCAAAGACACATTTGGCTGGATTAAGCATCATCTTATAAACCCGGAGGTTATCAAAAGTTTCCTTCAAGTCATCTATCAATGTTTCCTCCTTTCTGGATTTCACCGCAATATCATCCACATAAGCATGAACATTGTGCCCAATCTGTTTATGAAGACAATTCTGGACACAGCACTGATAAGTTGCCCGGGCACTCTTGAGCCCAAAAGGCATAGATACATAGCAGAAGGCTCCAAAGGGAGTTATGAAAGCTGTCTTCTCCTGGTCCTTAACTGCCATTTTGATCTGATGATAACCAGAATAAGCATCCAGAAAACACAAATGGTCACAACCTGTCGTAGCATCGATAATTTGATCGATCCGAGGGAGAGCAAAAGGATCAGCCGGAGAGGCCTTGTTTAAGTATGTGTAATCCACACACATACGCCAAGTGCCGTTTTTCTTAAGTACCAGCACCAGCTTAGCTAGCCACTCAGGGTGAAAGACCTCCACAATAAACCATGCTGCCAAAAGCCGGGCTACCTCCTCACCAATAGCCTTCGGCCTCTCCCTGTTGAAGCAGCGGAGAAACTGCCTGACCGGTTTAAACTTAGGATCTATATTAAGAGTGTGCTCGGCGAGTTCCCTCGGTACACCTGGCATGTCAGAAGGCTTCCATGCAAAGATGTCCCGGTTCTCATGGATGAACTCGATGAGCGCGCTTTCCTATTTCGAATCCAGGTTAGCACTGCTGCTGAACTGCTTGGATGAATCGTCAGGAACAAAGTCAACCAGTTTAGTCTCCTCCGCCGATTTAAACTTCAGCACTGGATCATCTCTGTAGTTGGCTTTTTTCAGAGAAGTCATATCTGCCGGATCAACATTGTCCTTATAAAAATTCAGCTCCTTTGTGGCACAAACTGACTCAGCATAAGCCGCATCACCTTCTTCACATTCCAAAGCAATCTTCCGGCTCTCATGCACCGTGATGGTCCCCTTATGACCCGTCATCTTAAGCTGCAGATAAACATAACAAGGCCTTGCCATGAACTTGGCATAAGCCGGCCGTCCAAACAGAGCATGATATGGACTCTTGATTTTCACCACTTCAAAAGTCAACATCTCTAAAAGCAACCTCTAGAGCTATCTTGCCAACTGGGTATGCTGATTTACCAGGCACCACACCGTGAAAGACGGTGTTCGACGGTTTAAGATTCTTATCTGTCGATCCCATGCGACGGAAGGTTTCATAGTAAAGGATATTGGTACTGCTTCCTCCATCCATAAGCACCTTGGTGAACTTATACCCCCCAACTTGAGGCGCCACCACTAAGGCTAGATGACCCGGATAATCAACCCGGGGTGGATGATCCTCTCGACTCCACAAAATGGGTTGTTCAGACCAGCGCAGATAACGAGGTACCCCCGGTTCAACAGAGTTCATGGCCCTTTTATGAAGCTTTTGATCGCGCTTACATAGGCTAGTGGTGAAGACATGATACTACCCACTATTCAACTACTTCGGATTGCTCTAATAACCCGATTGTTGCTGCTGTTGATTCCCCTGATGGTTATAACCTCCCTGATTTCCCTGACTGCCTTGACTGCCATGTCCGGTTTGGTTGCCTTGGAATCCTGAACCGGAGCTGCCACCACCATAACCCGGCCCATGGAAACCGTCTCCTGAACCGCCGGGCGGTCCATTGTTGTATTGAAAGAGATTTGAATTTTTGAACTCCCGCATAATGAAGCAATCCTTCCAAAGATGCATAGCTGGCCTCTCCTTCGATTCGTTCTTTGGGCAAGGCTGATTTAACAGGCGCTCAATATTGGGGCCTGACCCTCCACCCCGCTAGGGCGGTTTACCCTTACACCGCTGACCGTTATCCTGGGTGTTGGTGTTAGCCACAAAGTCCAAGCTATTATCCGCCTTGCGTTTACCATTGTTCCCATGGTCTGCTGGGTTATGCTGCTGCCCTTTGGTGCTGCCGCTCTTCTTTCCCTTCCCTGTCTTGTCATCATCAGACTCGGGGTCCTTAGTACTATCAGAGTCGGCATACTTCACCAGAGCCGCCATAAGCGTTCCCATGTCATTGCAATGGCGTTTGAGCCATCCCAACTTTAGCTTCAGAGGTGCAAACTGGCAATTGCCTTCCAATGTTAAAACTGTTGTGTCAGCATTGATGCGGTCTGATGAATGCAAAATCTCCGAAATCCGGCACACCCAGCGGGTTGTTGATTCTCCTTCCTCCTGGACACAGGCAGCTAAATCCACGATTGACATGGGTTGCTTGCACGTATCCTTGAAATTCTGGATGAACCGGGCCCTTAATTCGGCCCACGACCCAATGGAGTTGGCCGGTAGGTTTTTCAACCATGTGCGAGCTATTCCCTCCAACATCATGGTAAAGTATTTGCCACACGCCGCCTCCTCCACAGCCAGCATCTCCATTGCCATCTCATAGCTTTCCACCCATGACTCGGGGGATAAATCGGCAGTGTAATTCGGCACCTTGCGCGGGCCTTTGAAATCCTTGGGTAGCCGTACATTGCACAATGCTGGGACGAGACATGGTACCCCCAAAGAACTGGAGGTGACCCCTGGTTCCACCGATGTTGTTGGACGAATCGGAGTGAGTTGGCGGGCCTCATGCTGCACCGCTAACTCGGCCTCTCGACGTGCCCTAGCGCGATCCACTACATCCTGAGCATTGCCACCGCCACCCGCCGGCACTACAAAAAAAGACACATCCGTGACATTTTGGGCCGAACGAATTTTTTTCTATCATACATATGACATTTCTATGACGATAATTGTGACAAAATCTGGTATCATCATAGATGTGGTGGGCTCCTACTTCTATGACAAAAAATCATGACAGAAAATGGGCTTTTTGTCCTGGGCGGGCCAGAGACACAGCTGCATGACATTCTTTGGGCCGTCCATGATGGAAAAAACCGTGGTAGAAGCGAGGGGGAGGAAAATTTCAGGGAGTTCCCGGTTACGGTGGGAGGTCGGGGGCCGAGCTATGCGCGTTTCTCTCGTACACGTACGCGCGTGTGTGCGAGGCGTTGGCTCTAACTGAACCTGAGCGAGGCGTTGGGCTCTAACTGAACCCGAGCGATTGCACTGCAGGCTACGCGTTACTGAACCCGAGCGATCGATCGATGGCTATTAACTGAACCCGATCGAGCGATTCCTTCGCTACTGCTGCTAACTGAAGCCGATCGATGGGATGAACAGTGAGCGTTGCGGGGGGGTTTGGATGAACAATGAGCAGTGGTGTTGCCTCTGGATGAACAGGACCCCGTGGTGTGGTGGAGGGCTGGATGAATAGTAGACGGTGGAGGGGTGCCCGTGGAGGGGTGGATGAACAGGACCCCGTGGTGTGAAGGGCTGGATGAACAGTAGACGGTGGAGGGGTGGTTGAACAGGACCCCGTGGTGTGGAGGGCTGGAT